>NC_084972.1:29122296-29332296 GCF_963691925.1 Scomber scombrus | reverse complement strand
AGCAAAGGATTTGCAACTAAATATTAAGTCTTATTCATTTTAATCTAATTTAAGTCTATCTGTTCCAATACTTTTGCTCACCTAAAAATGTGGTGTTCCGTTACAAATAATGCTATCTTCTAAGTTGTGTATCAGATCTAGATGTAAATACCTGGATATAAAAGCTGAAATGTTGATCTCTTGTCTCATATTCATCTTTTGATGTTAAACCCAAATGTTTTCAGTCTACAGCAAAAATAAAGGAATTGGCCTCACTGTTCCAACCCTTTTGGAGGGGACTGTATCTATCTATCTATCTATCTATCTATCTATCTATCTATCTATCTATCTATCTATCTATCTATCTATCTATCTATCTATCTATCTATCTATCTATCTATCTATCTATCTATCTATCTATGTAACTAATTAACAATATCTATCTATCTATCTATCTATCTATCTATCTATCTATCTATCTATCTATCTATCTATCTATCTATCTATCTGCAGAAGTTTAACTCTGATCACTGTGAATGATCTGAGGTGGAGAAACCTTCAGAAACATGAACTTAAACATTGAGAGGAGGAGGAGGAGGAGGAGAAGGGGGAGAAGGAGGAGCAGTGGGTAGACAGAAAGAAAGAAGAGGTTTTATAGCAGCAGCTTGAGTCACAAGTTTGCCTGAGAGTGACTTATAGTCTGTAAACACACACACAGAGTCTGGTGTGAAGTGGTGTTTATTTTGTTTTGTCACTTGTTGTTGAATCAAAATCTTTACATTTCTGATTCCAGCTTCTTAAATGTGAATATTTTCTGGTTTCTTTTGTCTTCTGTAACAGGATATTTTTCTTGGGTTGTGAAGAAGTCTTGTTGGGCTGTGGGACATGTTTTCTGACATGTTATAGACCAAACAATGAAACAATTAATACAGAAAATAATTAACAGATGATTCAATAATTAAGATAATAGTTAGTTGCAGCCCTAAAACAATCAGACAGAGATCAGAGGTGGCAAAAGTAAACACATTCAGAAGTACATTCAGAAGTACAGTAAAAAAGAAGTACAAAAGTAAAAATGAATTTTTACCGTCAATGATAAACGATCCCTCGCCTGATAACTCAACAAAACGAAAAAACACGTTAATCGTGATGACATTAAGGGCCGAACATAACTCGTTAATTTTTTTAATCGCGTTAATCTCTCCTCACTGACTCACTCACTGTCACAGACTGCTGTTATTATCGACCTCTGTAAACTGTGCACAGTGCACAGCATGTGTTGGTCATATTCCTGCACTGTCTGCACACATTGTTGGACTTTCCTTCCAGTAGCTGATTTTGATATTCAGTTCTTACCGGGGACAACACTGAGCGCACACACCAAAAGAAAAAAAAGTAGCGTGCAAAAGTTTTCTATCGCTTCTTATTATGATGGCGTATTACGGCCATATATGTAAAAAAATATATATACTGACCCGGAGGGGGGAATATCTGAGTTTTTTACGACAATTATAAAGCTGCAAATTTGCGCCAAAAAAATGTCGGATATTCACCGACATTATAAAGTCGCAAATTTGCCAGAAATAAAAACCGGAGAGACGTCGCTTGTCGTGGATTATGCCTGCCGTGGAAGAACTGATCAAATTGTGCTTTTCAGTTGGGTTTAGCTTTAGGGAGATACTTGTGTAACCGAGCGTTACAGACACCTTACTTAGATAAAAACACAGAGGCTCCGCTGCTTGAACAGGACGGCCACACATTTGTTACCCTTTACTTTTCTGATCACACATCAATCGCTGCGCATCCACAGATGGAAGTTGGACAGTGTTGTGTGTACGACTGATTAACGAGAAATAGATAAGCCAAAACTGCTAATAAACCGGATATTACTACAACTTTCACACTGTTGATGGTCGGGGCAGCCATATTGGATTTTGACGTTTGGGCTGGTGAGGTTTTTCCAACTTTCCGTGTCAGAGATCAGACTTCAGGGTTTGCACCATAACTATTGACATTTCTCGCCCTCAATGGTCGCCATCTTGGCTCCGTAGCGGAAGGGGAGGGACCACTTTTCAAACTGGAAATGGCGGTCGAGGACGTTGTAACTACGGTGAACATCGCAGCTTTCTATGAATCTTGAGTTATACATGTGTTTTTCACACTAAGCACCACTATACTGTTGTCAGTCACATTCGATTTATTATTAATATAAGAAATATTGATAAGCTGTGTTTTTACTTAAAAATATTCAAGATAAATTCTCCAAAGTGTTAATGAAGCCTGAAGCAGTGAACTCTTTGCGTGAAAGCTGCCGTAGGCTACAGTCGTGATATTAGACGAGGAGACTTAAAGCGTTCAGTGTTGAACTTTTGAGGAATGTGGTTCTGCTGCTGTCGACGGACAATAAGCGTGTTGTTCAGGTGCTCTTTGTTCTGTCGCTAATCATCACGTTTCCACCTGTAGTATGCTGAAGTGCTGGTTCAGGAGGTGTGTGTGTGTGTGTGTGTGTGTGTGTGTGTGTGTGTGTGTGTGTGTGTGTGTGTGTGTGTGTGTGTGTGTGTGTGTGTCTGTGTGTCTGTGAAAGGTGGTGATTAGATGTCTGAAAATGCTCCTTTACAAGAAGCTGAAAACAAAGCTGTGTTTTCTTTGATTACATTTTTGAGAAGATAAATAAGTGATTTTAATTACATATATAATGAAAAATGTGGTTTATACTGTTTAAAATGTGTAACTTTATTGCTTTGAAGAGTTACTTAGATCTGAAACAACTTCATTCAAAGTGTCCTCAGAAGTAGAGATGCAACAATTAATACATTAATTGATCGACACAAAATGTATCGCCAACAATTATGATAATTTATTAAGATAGATAATCCTTTATTAGTCCCATGATGGGGAAATGTAGTGTTATAGCAGCAAAGTGGATAAAAAGAATAAAGAACAATAAATAAAAAGTAAGTGAACAAGCAATAAGAACAATTGGAAATAAAAAAAACTGTAACATTATGTACAAGAGTAATATTGGTGTTGTCAGAATGATAATATACCTGAGTGTGATATTGATATTACACAGATTTTAAAGTGATATATGTTTCACAATTTAACTTATTGATTGTTTTGAGGCATTTTTAAAAAAAGGAGAAATGTCAAAATGTGAATATCTGGTTTGTTTCGTCCTCTTTGATTGTAAACTGAATATCTTTGGGTTGTGGACTGCTGCATTTTCAGGTTTAGGCTCAACATTTTTCACATTTCTGACATTTTACAGATCAAACAACTAATCGCTTAATCCTTAAAAAGGAAAATGTTAATTGCAGCTATGTAGTGAACTAATAGACATAAGTACTCCATTACCAAACAAGCCTTGTAATTATACCACAATGCAGCTTTTTAAAATGTGAAACACAGCCTGACTAAATAATTGTTATTTGAGGCCTATGGATACTTGTGATTAAACGACATTTAACAGTTGATAACTTCATTATACAGTTTTGAAAAAAAGGCTTTTATAGATGTTACGTGATATGATAATGATTTAAATGAATACTCATAGTAGCATGTAGAACAATGAGAATATGTCAGATTGGTGCATCGGGTTCAGGTCTGACAGAGATGAGCTTGTCTCTGTCAGGCAGAGGAGCGTTGTTTCCTCTGCTGTTTCCTGAACAACGACCCTCGACATCATGTTCAGCTTTTTCCTCAGAGAGCAGGAAACAATGTAATCGTACCTGCTGTAAAAATAAAGTCGTTGTTTACAGAGGAGCAGGATCATTGTCCTGTCGTTCAGCGGTAAATTACATTTCGATTTTTTTTTGGTGGAGGGTTTTTGTTCCTCGTAATCATATATAAATGAGTTTTAATGCAATGACTGATTCTGACTGTTGCCTCTCGACTTTGGAAGCAGCAGATCACAAAGCCAACTCCACCCAAGATCCACTTACTCGCTTGTTCGTTGTGGAGCTTTTGATCATATCACACACAGTTTTCTTTGGTTTTCTTGCTTTAATAAAACTGTCGATGTTTGCACAGTTTTAATGGTAAAGCTGCTTTTATTCTCTATTTTTCAACAAATCCCATAAATAGACCCAAACCTCAAAACTTTCAGATGTCTGTAATCCGTCTTAAGTCTGTCTTATTTTACTAAAGTTAAAGTTAAAGTCTTCACGAGAGCTTCTTAACCTCTTTCTGAACACCGAACATAATGTTTGAGTCTGACAGCTGAATGTTTACTGAGAGAGATTAAAAACAGATGAGAGAGGCAGCAGCCTGCAGCCAAACACACCTCTGATCTGGATTATAACCTTCTGTGTGTGCGTGTGTGTGTGTGCGTGACTGCGCGCGTGTGTGTGTGTGTGTGTGTGTGTGTGTGTGTGTGTGTGTGTGTGTGTGTGTGCGTGTGTGTGCGTGTGTGTGTGTGTGTGTGTGTGTGCAGTGGGATGATTTGTGCCATTGGAAAAAGTACAGCAACTCCCAGGAATGAATTAGTCATATACTTAAACACACACACACACACACACACACACACACACACACACACACACACACACACACACACACACACACACACACACACACACACACACACACACACACACACAGGGAGGATTATAAAGCTCTGATTAGACAGAAATGCAGAATAAGTTTCTGCTTGTTTTTATGTTCCCTCATGTGTAGCAGACCTTAAATTATCCCACAAAAAGACTCCATGTACCATCGTGACTGTAGACGACCAGTTAAGGTTTTTAAAAGTTTTACAAAAAGTTCACCTCCCATGCTGTCACAGGTTTAATGTTACTGTCATGTAATGCATAAAAGTTTAGATTCACATCCTGCTTCCACTTTCAGCAAACATTTCCTTTACAGTAGTGCAAATGTTTGTGTACTTTTTATATTTTAACTGATGCACTAAAGCTCAACCTAACAAATATCATAGATAGGTCTGTCACAATAATTATCGACTTATCGTACAATAACATAATTATCAACGTCATCATGTCTATATATCGACTTATCGTATGATACATGGACATGACCTTTGACCTCAGCATTGCCACACTTCACATTAACAGCTATAACAGGCCCATAATGGCAGTCTGTGTTTTTACAGAGGTGTAGTGCCCACTCTTCAATCCCAGCCCCACCCCTCCTTTGCATTATTATGCTGTTATATTATCATTATATCAGTGGTATAAAATGATCTTCAAATGACAATAATATTGTTTATCGCAATTATTTCTGAGACAATATATCTTCCAACAAAAGTAGTTATTGTGACAGGTCTAATGATGGATAACAGTTGCAAAGCATTCAGAAATACTTTACTGAGAGTTTTGAATGGTTACATATGAATCTATTCCTACAGTAATTCAATACAGTTTAATTCAATTCAATGTCTTTATTGTCATTGCACGCCAATACAACAAAATTATGTCCCCAGTGGCTAAAAACCTAAAAGAAGCAACAGACAATGAGACACAATGTAATTACACTGTAATACAATACAGTCAAATGTTTTAACAGCTTAGTTTTACCTGTGCAGGTATATCAGTGGCTAATTAGCCTTGGGTGTAAAGTGACAGGAACAGTGTAATATGTTAATGGAAGTCAGGTTTAACCCTCTAAGATTGGGCTTCCTTCATCATACTGACTGTGATGAGTTCCTGCCTCCCACCAAACCTGCTTTGACCTCAGAAGGAGGGGCAGGGTGAGGTTGAAGCTGCTGATCAGACATTAGAGAGCTAATTTTTTAAACTCTCCTGGTTGTATCATCGCTACAAACAATGAGACAGTTAACCGAAAAAAAAAACAAAAGCTGACTCACTGACTGAAAAGAAAATAACAGAAGTGACGAAACTGTGTCCATAACAACATACGAACACACTACGACTTTCATACCATCATTCATCCGACTGCACATCACCACAGCTCCCAGCACCTCCCACTCCACTGACTAAGACTATAGGATTGAGACTCAACCCATAAACCACTCACTCACAGTTAATAAAGACTGACAACAGTATGCACAAGTGTATTTGTAAGGTTGGCCGAGTGGTTATAGCAAAAAACTGAGACAAAAATCCAGTATGCAGTCCAGGTGTATTTATTTAACAGTGTAAATCAGCAATCCTGTGCAACAGTATATAATGCAGGCTAGGCAGAAAGTTAAAAAAAAAAGAAGAAAAGAACTTTTTTTTTTAAACAATACTGAAAAACTAAAGAATTAACTAAATGCAAAAAAGTGTAGAAGACAAAGAAAAATCTCAGCTCTGCACAAGGCAATGCCCCTTTAACTCCAGCTTCCTCCTTTAACCCTTTACATACAGTTCATATTCTGACTCATAATTAGTCTCTACACCAATTCACATTCATAAATTCCCCCATCAGTCAGTCATAAATATTTGATTAATCCCTCTGTTTGATTAAAAGACATTTACAATCACTGTTTTATGGTCCAGGAGAACATTTTATAGAATATGATGCATACAACAACATGTTGGAATGCTGATTTTGGATCATTTGTTAAACTTGTACATCAGCTGCAGAAAAATAAAAAAGATTATGCATTTTATTTACATTTTTGTGAACTGTGGGTCATATTGGGACGAGTCCAGCTAAAATAAATGTGTATGAGATGGTTTTTACAGTATTAAATTTACCTTACTGTGTAAATCTCAGGAACACTGCACATGTATATATATGGGATACATTCTGTATGTAAATCTCAGGAACTTCTGCATATTGCACATTTATTTATTGCAGTTTTATTCACACAAAGATCTAGCTTACTGTATATAGTAGTTTTATCCTATTTTGTCTTATTTATTGTTAATTTTATTTTTAGTACAGTTTCACCCTTATGCTTCTACTACTTTTTTCCCACTGTACCACTGTGTCAATTTAAATTTCTCCCAAAGGCGGATCAATAAAGTTACAGCTTATCTCAACGACACCCAGAGATCATCGCTGTTAGAGGCAGCCAATCAGAGAGCTCCAGATTGTGTTAAGTAACAGATTGATTTTTATAGAGGTTGATAGATTTGAACGTTGTGGGGACATAAATGTGATCACACAGTCACAATGTGGGGACACGCCTCAGGGACGAAAAGCAAGTCTAACATGAGATGAATCAACATTTTAGGTCTTTGGTTTCGGGTTAGGAAAGAAGTGATTATGGTTATGGTTAGAGTTAGTCTGAAAGGATTTAATGTACGTCAGTGTAAATACCTCAAACATTACTGTGTGTGTGTGTGTGTTTGTGTGTGTGTGTTTGTGTATGTGTGTCTGTGTGTGTGTTTCCTTTTTTAGGTAAAGTATCAGAAGGCAGGAAACAGAGGAGTTCTGCTCTCTGTCTCACCTCTCATCTATATCATCTGTTCACTCCTTCCTCGATGTCTCTCTCTCTCGCTTACACACACACACACACACACACACACACACACACACACACACACACACACACACACACACACACACACACACACACACACCAGCCAAGGGTGTGTAATGATGTAATGGGTTGGGACTGTTTTTGACCTTTGTGTGTGTGTGTGTGTGTGTGTGTGTGTGTGTGTGTGTGTGTGTGTGTGTGTGTGTGTGTGTGTGTGTGTGTGTGTGTGTGTGTGTGTTCAGCTTTCTCTGTTTCCTCCCTGTCTGCTTTGTTTTCTGTCCAACAAAAGATAAATCCCTTAAAATATAAGTAATCTTTTAGGAGACATTTGTCAGAATCTCTACAAGTTTTTCTTTGTTTGGGGTTTATGTGACGCACTGACCGACTGATACCAGCAGGTGGAGCTCTACTCAAACTCCAAGTTGAACCATTACCTTCAATATACAAGTGAAAAACTGTATAAATCAAATCCTGCTTCTTTATCAACAATTTAACACCTTTGAAGACATTTAAAAAGTAATTTTTCTGATGGGTGATTGATCAACTAATCGTGGTAGTTATAAAAAAAAAAAAAATCCAGATCAATTAACAATGAAATGTATTATATATACCAACCTTAATACATTCATAATCATAATCATAATAGTACCTTTCTTAACATAGTTTTAAAGTGCTTGTACAGAATGAAAACATGCTGAAATAAAACACCAGTGTAAAGCAACAGTAAAAACAAGACAGCACATACAAACGCATTAAATAAGGGTTGAAGTCAATAAGCTTTAAAAAAAAATGTTTAATTCATTTTCAGAATCCATATTCTCCATATTAGAAGATCACACATTAGAAAACATACTGTAGTTTTTTTAATCTTTGCTCCTTTCCTCTACAACTGGTCGATAACTCAACCAAAAAAATAATGTAAAATAAAATAAACACTGTTTCTTTGTATATGAAGTGTACACTGAGGGGTATTGTTTTGCTTTCATGACTTATTTGATTAAAAATCTGATCAAATATCTTTATGTGTGTGTACCCAGTAAAATTTAGTGGAAGAGTGAAAACTGATCAATTAATCTTCCCTTCTCTGTCTCCTTTTCTCTCTCTGTCCTTCCTTCAGGTGGAAGCTGCAAAAGAAGACGTCCTCCTTCTCTCTTCTCTCTGCTGATGGCTGGTTGCTCAGAGGGGTAAGACATTATTATTATTAGTAGTATTCACTGCATCATGATAATAGATGTTGCATGACACAATGTCTCAATATTAGATGATCCTGAGTGAGGTGGAATTAAAAAAACTCCTTATTGTCTGTTATTTTCTGCACCTCTGAGTGCAAATTTGTCTTTAGAAGATAATGCTTTAAATGAATGATTAGTAAATAGTATTTCTGATTAAATATGAGTCAAACACTCAAAATAAGCTGCTCAAAACCATTTTTAGAAAGTTGAAATTTTTCTTTTTTTGTATATTCTGGTTCACATGAGGATACATCATCACATTCCTGGCTAAAGGGAAAGTCTTTAATGTGTTTTTTCCTCTCTCAAATGTAAATATAGGTCAAATTAGACCCTGAACAGTTGAGCCAGGTTCAGCTTGTTTGTCTTATGGCTTCAGTCCCATTTAAATGAAAGAGCCGGCTCTGTTTTTTCACTCAGTGCTAACATGCGTCTGATTGAGGATTCAGGCACAACAATTAGCAGTTTAACGTGAGGGAATGACCCTCATGTGTGAAAGAAAACAATGCTGACTGTTGGTAGAAAAAACAGGAAGTGAACGGCGGCCTTTGTTGACCTTTTCCTCCTCTCTGACCTGCTTCTTCAGAGGTGCTGCACCGCAAACACTTTTGATGTCCAACTAACGCAAATTAGCCTCCTTTTAATGTCATTTTTAGGAGACAGGGTTGAAACAGGTCACTACCTCTGCTTTAGGACTGTAAATAATCATTTGGTAATTCAAGGCAAGGCAAATTCATTTGTATAGCACATTTCAACAACAAGGCAATTCAAAGTTCTTTACATACAACAAAATGCATCCAGACAGGATATAAGAGCAACACATGGCAAAATAAAAAGACATAAAAAGACTTAAATATGATTACATACATACATACATAGGTCATACAATCTCAGATAAAAATAAAGCATGCTCTTTACAACTCTCAAAACCCAAGTTGACATATTCAGATGTTTTGTTTCTTACCAAAACTCAAATATATTTACTTTAATATCATCAAATACAACGAAAACCAGCAGATTATTTGTCTGAGTAGTTGGAAATTATGAATTTTGACATTTTTGTTCATGAACCCTTTTATTTATGAATTATGATCATCTAAGTCTAAGTGTTTTTATTTCTCTTTAGGCATGAAAAAGACATATCTGAACTTCTGTTTTTAATTCATTAAACTATATTACATTATAATAATATAAATGAACTGATTTACAATCAAAAAATTTGACTGCAGATGTAGTGGTAGTGTATGGGATGATGCACTAGTGTGCAATGTGGTGGCTGAAGTACAACTATGCCATCAAAATCAATGCATATATAAGAAAACAGCATTTAAATAGCTTAAATAGTCTACTGTAGTGACCACTATGCATGAAAGGGTTAAAAGTTAATTAAATGTATTTAAACTTTAGACTTAGACAAAATCCACAGTCCTAGTTTCCAGTTTATCTGAAGCTAATATGAAGTTTCAGATGCTGTAAATGAGTCAGATCAAGATATCATCTAAGGTTTCAGACTTGTTTGTATAATTTCTGCACATATTTTGAATAGCTGCTCACTGTAGTGACCACTACGAATGAAAGGATTAAAGATGAATTAAATGTGAATGTTAAATGATTTGATTTGTCAAAATAGTTGCTGATTGATTAATCTAGTTCTACCTTGCTTGATTTTATATTTAAGTCTAAAAAAGTCTGCAGCAACACGTGTAGTATAGAACAAGTTAATAGTAAGACCAACACATTTCAACCCTAATGAAGGCTGCAAGCTTAAATGCATTGTTTTAATAATAAATATGATCTATACTATAAGTGTTGCTGGAGTTTTGACTTTTTTAGACTTTTTTTCCCATCTCTGTGCATCTTGGAAGTAGGTAAAGTCGTGCCAGGAACCCCCCACTCTGATTTCTATTTTCATTGTGGCATTTATTATGTTGCCGTTATTTTATCGTAGGTTTGAATAAAAAGACAAAGACATTAACGTGAAATCCTTGAATGACAGCCAAAACTATAAAAACAGGTAATAATGGACTTTCCTGTAAGCCGTGGTTACCTGATAAAAATAGTTTTGTGTTAACTCGTCACTTTTCGTAACGCATGGGCGGATTATTTTCTTTGTAGGATTTTTGTAAACCAGAGTTAATAGTCTTCTTCTAGTCTACTTTTGGTGTCATAGTGTCTCCTGTAGCTCCTAATTATAGCGGCAGCTTGTTTCCCCCGACGACCGTCACTTCCTGTTTGTCCAATGGGAACTGAGTGGACACACACATACACACGCACACACACACACACAATGTGAAGGGTTCCTGAGGGTCTGTAGATCCACTCAGAGAGGAGGTGAAGCTGAGGAGGTTTAGACTTTGTCTGAGAAGGCAGAGGAGAAAAAGGATAAGAGAAGAAGGTAAAAAACAAGAGGTGAAGAGAGAGAAACAAGCTTGGAGTAACGCTGGAGAAACTGAATGAGGAGGTGAAGAGAAGGAGAGCAAGCAAAGAAAAGTCAAGATTAGAAACAAAGAAAGGAGAAAGAGGGGGGGAAAAGCGATGTGACTGGGAAGGAGGTGATTTGAAAGGTGGACGGAGGAATTAAGCAAGAAAAGAAGGGAAATAATAAGTGATTGCAGATGTGAGGAGGAGAAAATAGAAGACAGCTGATGTGACTTTTGGGATTAAAACAAAGTGACCTGGAGGAAGAGGAGAAGAAAGAAAAAAAGAAAGAAAAAGAAGAGGAGGAGGACGAGGAGCAGTAGATGTGACTGTTTGCAGAGCGTTAACTAACACTTGAACTGTGTGTGAGGAGCAGATCTGATCCTGATGATGGGCTGCTGTCTGTTTGTTTACTATCGGGTGAGTCTCTGCGAGCGTGTGCTGGAAGAAGATCCTCTAATCAAAGGTTCACTATGTTTCATGTGTGTCTGAAAACCAGAGTCAGGTCCTCGTGATGATTGAAACAAGTTGTGGTTGTTGTAATTAATTATTCCTCCTGTTAAAAGATGAATGTGCTTTTAATATAAGTGATGAATGACAAAATCCACAGTCCTAGTTTCCAGTTTATCTGATGCTAATATGAACTTTCAGCTGCTCAAATGAATCAAATCAAGATGTCATCCAATGTTACAGACTGTCTACAATTTTATTTAATTTCTGCACGCCGTCTATTTGGTTACACTTCATTTACTGTGGATGACTTTACACGGATTTTCCTTGTAGATACCAAACACCTTAAAGTATGTACTGTATCATGCAGTAATGTTATTGTGATCCAAATCAGTCTGATGGAGTCTAATGATCACAGACTCTATCTACAGGTACTCATGTCAGAGTGCAAATGGGATTATTATCCAACACAATAGAAACCATTTCCAGATATTCACTGTCATTGATACAGCAACAAAATCCATAAAACTGTTATAAAAGCACCACAATAAATGTTAACTGAAGCTGTAAAAGATTCACATGATTAAAGTTTGAATGAGTGTCATTCAAGCTGCACTTTAGTACCAAATTATCATTTATTCACACAGTGTTACACTGTTAAATTAAAGAAAATATATTCATTTTGATAATATACCGATATGCATGACAGCGAACTGATTTCTTTTTCTACTTTTACTATTTGTTCAGATATTGTGTGTATAAACATATGTGCATAAAAACATATAGGTTGGGTTTTTTTTTTACAATGCATGGAGGGTTTTTGCAGTATTTCCATCATGCAGAGAAAGTGTGTTGTGGCATGATCGTTTTTTATTTTATTTTTTATTTAATGACATGCACTACTTTGCTAATGACACTAAAATTACATTTAAAATATAAGTAGGTTTCAAAAATGATCAGTAATGACAGGGTGGTATATTCAGTGCATGTCAGGAGCCCTGCAGGCCCAGTATCCTCTGTGAGTCAGGTGGTTTGAGGTTTAGCGGTGTACTACATACCACTGACGTTCATTATAAACTGAGGCTTTCTTGTGGGGGGTCCACATGGGAAATGGTGCGTATTCCTAAATGCATTGGTGTTAAACAGGATTTCCACACACACAGTGATGAATAGTGGCTCAGAGCTAATTTGTGCTCCAGAGGCAGGTTTATGTGGCCACGCAGGGTCAGACTAAAGCCCCCCTGTGACCCTTCAGAGGAGAAGAGGAAGAAAAATAGGATGCATGGTCATTTTTATTATCTGTGGTAGCAGCAGGGTTTTACAGCCAGGATGGTAGTTTCTGTCTGTCTGTCATAACTTTTGGTCCAGGCTGAAATACTCTAACAAAAGTTGGAGGGATGTGCATGAACCTTAAACATTAATGATCCCCAGAGGATGAATCCTGCTGACTCTGATGACTTCTTCTCCAACGTGAAGCCACATTCATAGTTTTAGGTGAAATGTCTCAACAAGTATTGGATGAATTGCCATAAAATTGCTACATACATTCATGTTCCTCTCAGAACGATTAATTATATTAACTTTTATTATATAATTTTTCATCTAGCAACATCATCAGGTACAAAATGAATGTGTCCAATACTTTATTTATTTATTTACTTATTATTTTTATATACTTATTTTTAATTACAATAAAATGAAATAGGATAACAAATGCATAAAATAAAATAAATAAATAAAATAAATAATGAGTGAATGAATGAATGAATACTTTGATTTATGACTAAATATCTGCAGGACTATTAACATTCCCTTCAGACTCAGCTGCACTTTGTCTTTCGTGCTAATTAGCAGACGTTATATTGTGATCTTGGTAAATATTAAATAAAGAATTAGCATTTTAAATATTAGCATGTTAGCATATTGATGTGATAATTAAGTGTAAAGCATCTCTGTGTGTTTATTCAGCCTCACAGAGATATTAGTGTGATAAAACAGAAACATGTTATAAGTTATTCCCTCTAATATTTAACTTGTAGACTAGTTTAAAGGTAGCTGTGAATGTTAGAGGAAGTTGACCTTATACGGGCAGGAGGAACAGACTCCTCCTCCTCCTCTGGTTTCTATAGAGAGTGAGTTAAAGGTAAAGTCTGCCAGGTTATATAACGTCCGGCCGACAACAAAGTCTGAACACAATACTGAACAAACAGCAGACATCCTGCTATTGTTTCTCTGTGTTACACTGCTCCCAACATCCTCCTTCTCTCCTCTCCTCCTCCTCCTCTCCTCCTTTCTTCTCTCCTCTCTGCCTCCTCCTCTCCTCTTTTCTACTCCTCCTCTCCTTCTTTCTTGTCTCTCCTCCTCCTCCTCTTCTCTCCTCCTCCACTCATCACCTCTCTTTTACTCCACTGTCTCCTCATCTTTCCTCTCCTCTCCTCTCACCTCACCTCTCTTCCTCACTTCTTTACTCCTCATCCTCTCCTCTCCTCTCCTCCACTCATTACCTCCTCCTCCTCTTCCTCATCTCCTCTCCTCTCCTCCTCTCCTGCTTATCCTTATCCTATCTTCTCCCTCTCCTCCTCCTCTCCTCTCTTCACTTCTTCCTCTTGTCTCTACTTCCTCTCCTCTCCTCTCCTTTCCTCTCCCTCTCCTCCTCCTCCTCTCCTCTCTTCTCCTCTCCTCTCCTCTCCTCTCCTTTCCTATCCTCTCCTCTCCCTCTCCTCCTCCTCTCCTCTCCTCCTTATCTTCTTTTCTCCTCTCCTCCTCTCCTCTCCTCTCCTCGCCTCTCCTCTCCTCTCCTCTCCTCTCCTCTCCTCTCCTCTCCTCTCCTCTCCTCTCCTCTCCTCTCCTCCTCCACCTCCTCCTCCTCCTCCTCCTCCTCCACCTCCTCCTCCTCCTCCTCCTCCTCCTCATCTCACACATACAGCTGTTTGTCCTCGGTGACCTGGCGGGTCAGATATGTGATTTCTTCCTGTTTTTGTTGTCATGGCAGCGGACAGGAACTGTTTTTCCTCCTTCTCACACAGCTGCACCTGCACAGCTTCCTATCCCATAAAATCGTGGTCGCCATAGTTACAACGGAGGTTACCTGGCCTAAACAGTATCAGTGATGAACGTGTGACTATTAACTTAAGGAAAAGCAACAGATCGTATTGACAGTATAACCTTTGATACTAATTGCAGCATCCGAGCAACGATTAGCATCACTTCAGAAACAGGAGCAACACAAATACTAACGGAAACATTAACTCAAATCTTTTCTCCTGACCTTCTGTACGAGAATTTAAATTGTTCCCAAGTGACAAAAGTCGATATGTAGGAACCTTAAAGTGCTAAATGTTGGCTCCAGTTGACTCCCATTCAACAAGTCATTAAGGTCTTAATTGCTGTTTCCTGATGTTGATCAATTCAACCACAGAGGATTTTTTAAAATTGTTTTCATTGTAAATTTTAAAGGCCAGAATAAATTAAGATAATGAAGATTTCTCAGGAATAAAAGCAAAGATTAGAAGGACTTTTTTTTTTTTAAAGGAGTATTTTTTCTGCTCTCCTTTCTTGTTCATCACCCTCAGATTTCTCTTGTGACCCCTTTTTGGGAGGTAACCACTGTCCGAAAGATACACAGTCAAAAAGACTCAAGATATTATTCAGACTTATAATATTTAACATTAGTTAACTATTTATATTTTATAGCCTTTCTATTTGTACTCCACTACATTTATCTAATGTCAGCAGTTAATGGTCAAAACATGAGAGAAGTTAATTAGACAAAAATCTTCTGTCCCTGGTTCAAGCCTGACTTCTTCTGACTTTATTTTGTTTTTATGTTTATTAGTAACACTAGCTGTTCTTTTCTATATGTTTGTACAGTATTTATATAGCGCTTTTTCTAGTCTAACCAACCACTCAAAGTGATTTACAACACATGCCGACATTCACACACTCTGACGGCTGCCATGCAAGGAGTCAATCTGCTCATCAGGAGCATCAGTGCTTTACAATGTTTCTAATACAATTTTGAACCACTGACCTTCTGATTAGTGGACAGTGGACAGTGGGAGCGTGTGAGTGTGTGTGTGTGTGTGTGTGTGTGTGTGTGTGTGTGTGTGTGTGTGTGTGTGTGTGTGTGTGTGTGTGTGTGTGTGTGTGTGTGTGTGTGTGTGTGTGTGTGTGTGTGTGTGTGTGTGTGTGTGTGTGTGTTATATAATGATAAAAATTAAACTGGTACTATTCTACTGGTGCTACTGAATAAAGGCATAAAATACCTCTAATTATAATAAAACAAAGGAAATGAATGTGTTACTTCCCAAATGTCAACTTTTAAACTCTGACAAACAACTCTTCTACATTGTGATGAAACAACAATTTTTAAACATTATGTTTCTTTCTTTTTTTCTGTCCTTTTCTTTCTCTTTCTCGACCCTCCTTTCCTTCTTCACTTAATCTAGAAGTTTGAAAATCTGCAAATCTGGAGATGTTTTATTACTAATACTTGTTTACTTTCTGTTATCTGTACGGCACATTTTGGGCAAAACAATTCCAGCAAGCAGCACCAACTAACTGGACAGAAAAGAGCGTTTTTACTTATTATTTTTATTTTATTAATTTTCATTCTCCTTTTTCACTTATTTATTTATTTCATTTATTTGTCTGATTGGCATTGTACTCGGGTATGTACAGGGGAGTTGGGAGGGGGAGAGTACCCTCTCATATATAAATAATTATTTTGGTGAAATGTCATAATTGAAGTTGTATGAAAAGCCAATAAAAAGAAAAAGAAAAATCCAAAGAGCGTTGCAAACTGATAAAATAATGAGCTAAAAGCTACATAGAGCTGCAGGTCTGGTGTTCATGATACAACTGATACAGTCACATTACATATGATTCAATGTGAAATAAAAAAAAACAAATTTAATGGAGCTATAAATGGCTATAAATGTTGTCTTTCTAACATGAAGTCTGTTGTGTTTTATGTGTTGCAGAAGAAGAGGAAGCAGGCCAGCAGAGATGCAGACTCCCTCAGTCTCTGCAGTCTGGACATCAACGTAAGTTCAGCTCCTCTTAACTAAACGTCTCTGCTGTGGCATCAGTGTGAGTTTACACAAGTTTAAACTCTGCTGTGGTCTCAAAAACATGGTGAAATATCTCTGACAAGCTTTAGTGTACATTTACTTTGACGAGGCTTAAGTACTTCCTGATGCTGTGGTGACAGTACGTTCACACCTTTTCATATGATATATAAATGACAAGTGATGTTCAGGAAGTGATGCTGTCCGTTGTATTGTCACAGAATTTCATGCAGGAAGTTTTTACACAAAGCTTAAAAGAGTAACTTAACACTAAACCCATGTTTGAGTTCTTAACATGTGTAAATGTTCAATCATTTTATAGAGAATAAGATAAGAAACCTTTATTCTCTATCACAAAATAACTGAAATGTTCCGTTGACATGGCTCCACACATTAAAAAACACATTAAATAACACACATACAGTTAAAACTACAACTGGAAAGACGGATATTAAACAGGACAGAGTGCAGCACCTGTTTTAGTTTTTTAGGGTAAAGATCGCAGTGGGAATAAGATATTTTTATGTAGATGTTGTTCTGGACTAGCAGGACTTTGTAGCGTCTATCTGATGATCTGCAGTAACTGGAAGGACTGGTGGAGGATTCGAGAGGAGTCCTGCTTAATCAGAGTGGCTTTCCTGATCACTAAACTGGGAGTACAGTTCAGATTGGGGAGTGTTGGGTGATCCAATTATTTTGCTGCCCTGATTTTGTCTTATATTTGCCGGCGATGGCGTTGCACCAGGATGAAATGTTAGGTGGAATAGGGGATTATGGATTCATTTGGTGTCCTTCAAACCAGGGTTAAAATGACCCTGCTGGCATTAAAAGTCCTGAACTTTTGCTCAGCAGGTGGAGGCACTGCTGTGCTTTCTTACACACAGAGTCAGTGTGCAGGGGAAAGGGAGAAGGGAGGTGTTTATCTGCAACCCAGTGTATATTTCATTGTATTTGTTCCACCAGCTGGACTTCAGTACTGAGAGGACAGCAAAGGACTTTTAATTTGTATTTTAAGAAATTATATATGCAAAATTATGCAGGAGTTAGATAGCATAGAAAAGCAATTGACAACAACAACAACAGCAACAGGAGAGAAGAAACAAACAACAAAAATAAGACAAAAAACCAAACCATAAAATTATTAAAAAAGATAACACTAGCTCATCAGATATAGTTAAATAGACTGACGGAGCAAAGAACTTCACTTTTTTTGCTCCTGTATGACTTAATTCTTGAAATATCACAACTTATTCCTCATAAAATACAATTTTTACTGTATGCTTGCAATACTTGGACTTCTTTCTCATAATTTTACAACATTATTCTTGTAATATTATCACTTTTTTTGTCTAGAAATTACAACTTTATTCATAAAACGGTCCCAGAAAAATGATTAAATGCAACAGTGCAAATGTCTCTCTCATCCTTAAAAATGTATTTTACACTGAGAAGAAGAAGACGGTGAAGAAGAAGCTTTATTTGGGACACATCCACAGGTTCATATATTTCAATAAAATAAATGAAATATAAGACAATAAAAGGAGAAGACAGGACAGATTCAGGGTTAAACAGGTACAATCATGTGTTCCAATGCTTCTGAAACCAAGAGGAGTAATGAATTCCCTTTGAAATGTAGGACAAAGCATGTGTTCTTGACTAAATGTACTTATCTGTCTGCAGCTCTGACTGTAGATTATTGTACACTCGGACCCTCGGGGCCCGCAGCCCTTGGCCCTCATGTTGTGCCCCTCCTGTATGTGTCTGTATTTTTAGACGGGCAGCCCGTTCCTTCCCGGGCGTTTCCCCCCTCTCTGTGCTCCATCTAACACAGGATGTCCACCCTGTTCACTGCACTATGTCAAACAGACCCAAACACTCCATCAGTCTTATGTTCTTACAAACTAGCGTTGGCAGATAGTGAACCTGGAATAATTTACCCTCTATTGTTTCTCTGCTGTTACTCCCTTTTTACTTCAGTGACTCACAGAGACTCGTATTGTGCTCTTACTGAAACCCCCAGGACCTGGGGACTATTTCAATGGATTTACAGATCAGAGGTCACGATAGGCGTTCATATTTTTTATCAGCATATTCACTTCTGGAGGAACTCTGTCTTTGTCTGGAAATGACTAAAATCAAAGCTCAAGGATTTATATTATGAGTTTGTAGTCTCCTTAGCAATGTCAGAAGATGTTGGCTGTAAAGGAATATGAAACGTGGCATAGAGCTGCAATTATTGAGTCAGTTAATTGATTAGTCATTTGATGGAAGATTAATTTAAAAAGCAACTATTTTGATAATTAAATAATTGCTTTGCAGGATTTCAAATGTGAGAATTTGAAGGTTTTCTATGTCATACGTGATAGTAAACTGAATATATTTTGATTTTGGACTGTCGATCGAACAAAACAGGATATTTCTAGACGTCTTTTTAGGCTTTAAGAAATTATATCAGGCATTTTTCTTTGTTTTTTGACATTTGAAATAATCAGCAGATTATTCGTAATTGAAAGTAACCGTTAGTTGCAGCCCTAATGTGGCATTAATTATAGAGGGGGAGAGTTTATAAGAGGTTGTTGATGTCTAGAGCAAACAGGAACTTCTATTTAAAACAAAATAAATATTCTTTCATTTTAATGTATTATTGGAAAGTTTATTTTAAACATATTTTGATTGTTATGCTTACCTGCAGACGGATTATCTTTTGTGCATGTTCATGTGACCTGCTGTGACTTACTCAGAGTTACAGTTCCAATTAATTAGTGTACTAATTGAGAATTAGGATCAAAATCTACAAGAACCTATGAATCTACAATGACATAATGTATCAGCTGCTTTCTAGGAAATTAAAGTAAACTGTGAAATGAGTTACCAAATCAAACATTACTCCAACACATAACAGTATCATGAAAAAACAGGAACATGAATAAGATAAAGCTCTGAAACATAACAAAGAGACTCAATAACACAACAAACAACCTGTAAAGTGTCAAAATGCTGTAATTATATAGTAATTTTAGACTTTTTCACTTGTTAATTACTGTATAATCTAATGAGCCCAACAGGGTCATATGTTAGATTAACAGTTTACATTAAATAATCACACTCCTTTAAATTAAATCACTTATTTATAACAGTATCATAAACTGAACTAAACTGAGCCGGTTACTGCTGACATTTAGTTCAACGGTGTTTACTTCGTGTTTGTTGTGTCTTATTGTCAGTGATTTATTTGTTTATTTATTATACATCATCACTCTTATGTCAACACTGTTTTGCTGCTGCAGCTTTCTCCGTCTGCCCCTCCAATCTGCTCTTTATGCTGCGTTTTGCTTTTGTTGTTTTAACTGAGATTTTTATCTTCATGTCTGTTTATTCGGGGGAATTACCGTAACTCTCTCACCAGAATCATCATCGTTGCCTTAAATAGCAGAGCCATGCCCACCAAATTGACGGAAATGTCCGACCGAATAGCCGATGTGTCACTGTACAGATGAAATGAGACAGGGCTGTTTGAGTCATTAGAGCCATATCAGCCTGTACTTGGATCAATAGGCGACTCTTGTTCTCTCTCTCTGGGTCTCCACGGCACGACGGCCCCTCTTACAGACAATGGAGCTGACTCAGAGGAGGCAGCTATTGTCAGCTGAATATAAGCAGTGTCTCATGTTATGTCGGAGGTCAGCGTTGATGCTCTGACTCTGATATCAGTCACTGCATCCAAAGGAAACAACAGCTCTGTGTCTGCTGCGGTACCCAAAATGCACTAAGACACTTTATTTTTGTCATTTCCCCGGAGACTTAACCTCACCTTAAACTTTACCAGAAGTCTTAGTGGACGAGTTCATCATTTTTCAAGCCTGTCATAAAACAATAGTGCATCGGTGCCCAAATGAACATTGAAATAGGTTTTTCTTGCTGTAATCATTCTTCTGGTCATACTGGCTTTCATGAATCATTATCTTTCAAAGTTGCAGTCTTTTTTAGTGCCAGATCCCCTCTTTTCTCTCTTTTTGTTTTGCTCCTTCCACTGCAGCTGAACAGGAAAACACTGTCCGACAACAGGGAATATTGTACTAAAAATACTTTAAATTTGGAAGATATCCACTTTATTTGACTAGCTCAGAGGGATGAAGCTTCATATTAGCTCACTTGTTGCTCAATAAAAGAACTGTGGATCTTTTCTCCCCCATTCACTTACACTGTCAGTACATTTGGAAGAGATCCTCTAATTATCAGTAAGAGTAGGAGGGATGTTCTGGGCATCTGTGTATTGGTTCATAACTTACTTAATGAACTGTGAACCTTGATGATTTTGTCTTATGAGAACCTGCTTTTTTTGGAAAGTGAGTTGCCACGTTGTGAATATGCTGTGTTTCCATCCAAATGTAGTGAACATTTTAACTGATTTCTCACAAAAATCTACAAAAGAAAATTGGATTAAAGCATGTTTCTATTCACTTCTACTATGCGAGTAGTAGATGTTGGGTTGTTATGATAAACATTTAATTGGGCTAATTTTCCAATTAGGGGCCATTGAAGTACTAGTTTAGTGTAGTTTAGTTTATTTCGGTCATTAAACTCAAATACACACGTATAAATAAAGTAAATCATCATATGTCCTTGTTTTCTTCATCTCCCTTTGAAATAGTGACAAACCAAAAATAATAAAGAAAATAACAACAAATAAAAAATAAATGAAGAAAGAAAGAAAGAAAGAAAGAAAGAAAGAAAGAAAGAAAGAAAGAAAGACAGAAAGAAAGAAAGAAAGAAAGAAAGAAAGAAAGAAAGCAGTTTCTGACCAAAAAGGTATAGCATGCTAACAACAGTTGCTTATAACACTATAACACTATAACACACATTTAAAAAACAACAACAGAAAGTGTATAAAACCAGATGGAAATATGGCATTCATGTTATAATTCATGTTATAATTCATGTTATACTGTATTTTGAGGAACGTTACAATCTCCTCATCAGTCCTTACAAACAGTATCTGATGTTTTCGCTCGCTGCTGCTTGTCATCGCTTCAGTGGATATTTAAGTCACATGATCGATGATTTGGTCATCATGATGTAATCACTAACTTTACCACCTCAGCTAAGTGGAAAAAAACTTTTTCTGCAATATAATAAAAAGTGGATTAAATCACACCTATAGTGTTAACAGATGTATATCCACAAAACATGAGTAATACAAGTACACACAAACACACACACAGTAATTGACTTAATCTGCTAGAAAACCAGGACAGAGGATCAACTGCCTGCAGGCTATCTTCTCTCTCTCTATCTCTCTTTTGTAATTACAGTTCAGATTGACATTGACCTATGTTGGATTGAGCAGTAAAGTCCCAGCACCGCCAGTAGCTCCAGTATTAACTCCAATGCAAGTCAGGATCATTATGGTGTTTATGTTAACATGATAAAATAAACAGTGTGGAGCTATACATAGGGGAAATCAGGCTTTAAATACACAGATAATATGTGTTAGTAGGGTCAGTTCAATGTTCAGGTTCGGTCTTTTTATGGGATTTGACCTCATTGATGAAAGAAAAAAACATGACATAGATAAGTATGGTACACTTTATTTGTTATGATAGGCATAGAACAAAATGATGGGATAAAAAAACCCAAGATAACAATTTAAAAACTAGATAATAAAAAGGTGTTGCACCACCAAGTTAGATAGTCGAAAACAATACAGAGACGTGTGAGCATAATAGAGAGCAATTATAGGTAGGGTAGAGGAAAAGGGTGAAAGGAAGGAAGGAAGGAAGGAAATGAAGTAGTGTGAGTGGGTGAGTGAGGCAATGAGTGAGTGAGTCAGACAGAGAGAGAGAGAGAGAGAGAGAAAGAGAGAGAGAGAGAGAGAGAGAAAGAGAGAGAGAGAGAGAGAGAGAGAGAGAGAGAGAGAGAGAGAGAGAGAGAGAGAGAGAGAGAGAGAGAGAGAGAGAGAGAGCGTTAACAAGCTGTGAGTTTTCAAACAGAGTCAGAAGTGGACGATTGAACCACTGAGAGCGAGGAAGCTTTAACAGGGATTTAACAAAGAAGAGGACAGAAAACTTGAATCTCTTTCTGGATCACTGTCGGTATCGAGCCTGATCCAGATCCAGAAGTTTTCAGGACGCTATCTGAGCCGGGTTGTCAGGAAACTTTACTGGTAAAAAAACTTGATCTGAATTCTCAACCAGTACTGATCTTTTGTTTAATCTGACAGGACGCTCTACTCTACCAGAGCCGGGTTGTCTTAAACTAAACTCTGCTGGTATCGAGCTCCTTCTTTCCAGAACCAGACTTTAAACTCTACTGGTACCAGTGTTTGACTTTATTGCTGATCTATCAGGACCAAATCTGTAAGCTTTGCTGTCACTCTAAATGTACTGGACTCTCTCTGGACTGTCTACCGTCACAAAACCAGTACCAGACTCTTTCTAGACTCTGAATTCCTTGTAGATTTTCTACCAGTATCGTCAGTACTCAACTCGAGTTTAGTTCTTTACATCAGACTATTTCCAGACTCCTTACTGGTGCAACCCTCCTGTGGACGCTCTGCTGATACCTCACACCCTCTGAATGCTCCACCAGCCCAAAACTCTTTCTGGACACTCTACCAGTTTTGAAGAATTTCTGCGTGCTCTCTTGGTACTGGGAAAGATCCAGATCCTGCGGCAGGGTTTGGGGTGAGCATTATGGTGGTGGGGCAGAGCCCCCTATGCCTTCTGGTACAGAGGTTTAAGTCTGGATGCTCTGTGGAGTTCAGCAAGGGGATCAACAGCATGGGGAAGCAGGTGGAGGTAAGATGGAGGGAAAGGCCTCTCTGGAGCTTAAATCAGATTAAATGTAATTATTTTAGGCCGGGTGTGAAGTGGTTGGTGCCTCAGCTCTCCTTAGTAAATGTAAATCTTAATTTTCTACTATAATAATGATGAATGATTGAGTACTTATGTTGTATTTACCAAACTGAAATCTCTAGTAGTTATATTGCTGTATTTTTCACTTTGTAATCTGACTCTGATTCAATCTAATCTGACTCAACCTATTTTAATCTGATATAATCTGATCTAAACTAATAATAACTAATAATAATCTGATCTGTTCTAATCTAACATAACCTGATTCAATCTAATCTCTTCTAATCTAAACTACTTGAATCCAGTTGAACTCCAGTCTAATCTTAAATGATCTGGTCTGATTTTATCTGATTTTATCTGAATTGATTTGATCTCATCCAGTTTAGTCTATTATGATTTTATATGATCTCAATGTGTAGTCTTATCTGATTTGATCTGAAGTATTTTATTTGAATTTAGAAACGTCTTTCTCTTAATGTTTTCTTTCATTCGTCATCATTCCTGTATCATCCACAGTCAGTTTAGGATTATAACAATATTTTTCCACATCAAGAACACATCAGAATATATGTAGTTTGTTGTTGTGTGTCTTTGGTATTTAATGGTGTGTGATTGTTTTTTAATACCTGGTGCTGTTAAAAGTTACATGTTTAATGGTTTCTATTAATGGTCACCAATTAGTAAAGTGTTGTGACCTCAGACCCTGTACCTCTTAATGATTGGTTGCTTTGGTGATACAGTGTTGACGGTCATTCTCTGTTTAGGGCCTCAAAACAGACAGTGCTTCATGCTAACACTGCATTACGTCCTCAGGGTTTGTTTTCTCCAACTGTTATAAGAACAGTGACAGAGTATATAAGAAAAACATCACGTTTTGTTTCTCATGATGTTAAGCCATTTTTAGATTCTCTGTGTTTTCCCTCCAGCTTTGACTGTCTTCTCAGCTCTGCTCTTTCCTCACTCAATCCATCAGTCCTACACTGTCCTCCATTAGTCAGGCGTCTAATGCCTCTTATCAAGTCTGGTTGCATTTCTCTGACTGGCCTGTTGTACTTATTGACGGCTGTTTCTCTGGTTGGAAAAACAACTGAGCCAATGGGATTGTTGTAGGTTAGGAATGGCAGAAGAACAGCCAGTAAAATAGGGAAAGAAAAATGATAAAGAAAATGGCGAGAAGTACGGATGAGATGGAGGCAGCTATACAGGTTGTTGTAAGTTGACTTAGTCTTAAATAACAACTCTTAAATCACCATCATCTCTTCAATCAACACGCCAAAAGTCACTGATTGGTTGGATCGTTTAAAGCAAAATAACCCCATTTCTGACTGAATAATGAAGTGAAATTAAATGTAAATACAATCTGCTGATCAGGGTTTCACTACAGGAAATGTGAGAGTTGGCCTGCAGGTTGTTGCAGGACTTATTCTGGGGCAGTCCTAGCCTCAGTCTCCTATAAACCTTTCTGTAATTAGATAACCAGTCTGTTGTTGACCAACTGCACTGAATTGATTTATGTCAGATTGAATCAACTGAAGCGCCATCACACACAGAAACCCATTACAACATGTCCAATGGAAACTTCTCAAGTGTAAAGCAAATAAACTGATTACTTATCATCCTCGCTGAACCCCCAAAAATCTTTTAAAAAACAATTACTGTACTCGTGATGTAAGTGATGGGGGACAAAATCCTCAGTCCTCCTTATGTGCAAAAATGTATTGTAAAGTTTATCTGAAGCTAATATGAAGACTCAGTCGTCCAAATGGGTCAAATCAAGAAGATATCTTTCAACTTTACAGTGTTTTTAGTTCCAAAGTCCCTCTTTTTGTCACTATACTTCCACCACAGCTCAACAGGGAAACACAAAAAGGGATTATGATGTTAAAAAGACTGTAAATGTGTCAGATATCCACTTAATATGACTAACTCAGACTGCTGAAGCCTCATATAAGCATCAGATAAACTTTTAAATGACTGTGTGGACACACTGTGGACCCATCACTTATACTGAAAGCACATTTAAAGATATTTAAATAGTCAGTATGAACAGGAGGAATGATTACAGTGAAGAAAAACCTCTTCCACTGTTCATATGGACACCTGACTGTTGTTTTAAGACTGACTTGAAAATTCTGAGCCTATCCTTTAAGTTGTTGGTCTCTTTTTTACTGACAGTCAAATCTGCTGTCAAATGTTAGGCCTTAACTGTTGAGCAATTGAGGGCGAAAAAACAAAAAAACGTTTGTCAGAGGTCGATTTATTTTTGGTCGACTGGTTCCTGACTTTGAGCTCTGATGGAAACACAGATTGATGGCTCCTGTGTTCCAGTAGGTCAGCTGACTGCGGGCTGCAGGGCAGAGCTGAAGATACACACAAACACACATATTGATTTATTGTAAGTCTATAACCAGGGCAAACAGCCTGGTGGCGTTTTCACAAACAGAAACAGAGCCCGACAATAGGCCTGATATCTGTGTGTGGGAGTCTGGCAGAGAGGGAGAGACTTTGAGTCACACTATTGTTCAACTTGCAATATATCAACAAAACAAAATCAGCTTTCCCGCAAATTACAGGAACAGTCTGCACACACACAGCTTCTTATAAACAGTTTTCAGACTCAGTGGACAAATCCTTGCAGAAAATATTAAGCCAATGAATCAGTCACTACAGATGAATAGTTTTAACGTCATAACTTTATTGTATGTAATTAATTTATCAAGCAAAACCTCCAAATGTGGTCTGATAGCAGCTTCTTGGTGATGATTTGCAGCTTTTACCTGTTTTATTATCATTGTAAACTGAATTATCTACCTTACCTTAACAGTGTTGAGCAGAGATTGTATCTACTTAGGAAGTTAAGCAATTTTGGAGTCAGTTGGCATTAAGATTTTGGTGAGAAATTTTGTTGAGCTATTTTTACTGGCAATGTCAATCTGTTGGTCAGTCGGTTGGTTGGTCACTTTGGTCCGGATTGAAATATCTTGACGATTATTGGATGGGTTATTATTGGATTGGGCATTCATGGTCCCCAGATGATAAATCTTAATGTCTTAGGTAATACCGTGATCTTTCTTTTATCTCGTGGCACCATGAGGTTCGAGTTTCAATATGACCAGTACTTTAGGATGACTCAATACCTGCAAAACTGAAACTGCAAGACTGTCCTCCAAACCAAAGACGTGTTTACACTGAGAATAGTTCCTTATTTTGACCAACTGACCTTTGTTTTTCAGAAATAATAAGTCATTTGAACATTTCTCCAATGATAGCCATTTCCCATTATTTGCTGACATTGTATTAATTGATAAATACCTACTGTCAAAGTATAGAATAGAAGTAATTTTACTATGAGTAGTTGGCCTTGTTTTTCCCTGAATAGCAGAGACTTTTAAGCTCTGCCAGTGATTGCAGGCTGCATGTTGTCGCCAAACCCAGAAGTGTATCATGTCTGCCTTCTGTGATGTTCTATCATGTTTGCATCAGTATTAATCTGACCTGCAGGTCTGTGTTCAAGTCAGTTTAGCAGGTTGTGGACCCAATTTGCTGTGTGAAGTTACACATGGATGACAGAGGCTTGTTCTCTCCTGCAGGAGCCCAGCACCAAGCGGAGTAAACCTGTATCCAGGGTTACGTCTCTGGCCAACCTGCTGCCGCCTGTCAAGACTGCACCGCTGAAGAGGATCGGTCAGACGCTGCAGGTGAGCCAGAAACACCTCCACTTGTGTTATGTATTAAGTCAATGCTGAAGATACTAAATAATAAGTAATAATAAATAATAATTGTTGCTGTGACAGTAGAAAAGAATATAATCTGAAAAACATCAATATCATTTCAGTTCTGTTTTTAACTGATTTAACTTTCTCTCTCCTCTCTGCAGCGCACCATCAGTTTTCGTAATGAGGGTCGGACTGAGAGAGCCGCTCCTCCTCCCCCTTCATCCTCTACGATGAAGAATCGGGTTATCTCAGCGACCGTCTCCAACCCTTCCTCCTCCATGACTGCAACACGGGTTTCCACAGCAACAGCCCCAGCCGCCAAGCGCCGTGACAGCAAGCTTTGGAGCGAGACGTTTGACGTCCGGCTGGGAGCGACGCAAACTCTGAGCCCGAAAGAGATAAAACGACAAGAGGTGAGATAATTTCTAACTATGACAGTGCCAATGAGTGGGAGCTTCAGTTCAAGTCCACCAAGATTAAAACACCTCTTCTCCATAACAACATGTCGTGTTCACCAAACATGGACGTGTGAATACTCTCAATAAGATATTCACAAGAGAAATATTATTGACCATGAATAAAAAACATCCAACACTGCAACCAACTTTACAAAATACACTTAAAATATTTAATCCTAATCCATCAGTGAGTGAACTGGTTGAACTTTTATCTGGGATCGCCCCAACTCTAACTGCCTCTAAGAGCAAAGTTAAAACTGTGTTATCCTCTACTGCCTTTTAATGTTGTGTCTATCACTTAATTTTGTTTATTGATATATTTATCTATGACCATGACCCTAAAAGCCATCGCTTACGTAACCATAACAGATAGATGAAGCCAGCAATGTTACAAATTCAATGTCTGACGGGTTCAAAGTATTATTTTAAAGATCGTCTTTTTTTTAAACTCTCTCTCCCTGCAGGCTATATTTGAGTTGGCCCAGGGTGAGCAAGACTTGGTAGAGGACCTCAAGTTGGCCAAGAAGGTAAACAAAAATCTTACAGTACAGTAACAAATTACAAATACTTTGTAACTTCCCACCTCTGAGTGCAGGTATTTTCTAAATGTACGTGTGTGTGTGTGTGTATTGCAGGCCTACCATGACCCAATGCTGAAGCTGTCAATCATGACTGAACAGGAACTGAACCAGATCTTCGGTACTCTGGACTCCCTGATACCGCTGCATGAAGGTAGGGAGGGAGCACTGGGTGGAAAACACTATGACATCACTGGGTGGAGTGTTGTCAGGGGTGTAACACGCTTTACACGCCACTGCCTCCAGAACTGAGTGTTGGTTCCAGAGCTGCATTAAGAGCTGAAGAGGCTTAAGTTCCTCTACTTGCAACTAGATAGTGACTGTGTTAAAGTGAATGTGGAAACCCACCCAAATCTCTGCATGTATTAAGTCACCACATTGCATTTAGACAACATTTATTATTTGAGAACTTTGGTTTCTCTTGTGTCATGACAAATATACATTTTTATATACATTTCACAAAGTTTTAAAAACATTTTTGGAGAAGATCTTTTTGGAACTTCAGGTATCATATAGGCTGTAGTGTTGAAAAATTCACTCACCGGCACTATCAGTGGCAGGTTGAGTTCAGACATTGACGTCAGGCTCATGTAGTGCAGCTCATGTAGTGCAGCTCTCTCAGTATCTCTGAAATCCACTGAAAAACTTAAAAGTTGCCATTGTGTCTCTGCAATGTTACCACACTGCTTGAGGTCTTGATCACTTACTTCATAACTTCCTGTCTCTCGTCAGACCTCCTGAGTCGCCTCCGTGACGCCAGAAAACCTGACGGGTCCACAGAACATGTGGGACAAATCCTGACTGACTGGGTGAGTGAGTGTTTTTCTAGACATGACATAATGACTATTTAATTGCAGTCTACATATTTCAGCCATTAAAGACTCAGCAGTAACCAGGTCTCTGTCTCTGTGTCTGTGTCTATGCAGCTGCCCTGTCTCTCCTCCTACACTCCGTACTGCAGTAACCAGGTGAAGGCTAAAGCCCTGTTGGATCAGAAGAAGCAGGATCTGCGGGTCCAGGACTTCTTGCAGCGCTGCCTCCAGTCGCCCTTTAGCAGGAAGTTGGACTTGTGGAACTTCCTAGACATCCCCCGCAGCCGGGTGGTGAAATACCCATTGCTGCTGAGGGAGATCCTGAAGCACACGCCCAACGACCACCCGGATCGACAGCACCTGGACGAGGCGGTGAGGAAAACCAACATACTGTGTACATCTTCAGATCTAGTTTAACCCACTGCCAGTCTTTTTTTTAAGAATGTTTGCTGCTTAAAACCAATCAGAATTGTCAAGCACATGCCTGAACTGTGCTGACATGACCCTGAACATTAAGAGACAACTATAAAAGTTTGGAGTAACACTGATGACTAGTTTGGAACCCCAAAATGTCAGGAATAACTTTGAAACTGAGTTTCAAAGTTTGAATGAGTTTCAACAGAATCCCTGCTTGCCTGCTTGCAGGAGCAAGTAAGAAGTAAATCCATGTATCAAGTTTAACTTTGATATGTGAATTCATACCTTTGACTGTCTGGAAGTAAAAAACCCATTCAGTTTCTTATTGATAACTGTAGGTGACTGAGAGTTGGAGCTACTCTCCTGACTGAATCATCAATAATAAAGTTGTACAGCAATGTTGATAACAGATTGTGTGTGTCTGCTCCACAGATGCTGATGGTTCAGAGTGTGGTGGCAGACATCAACAGACGGACGGGAGAGTCTGAGTGTCAGTACTACAAAGACCGTCTGTTGTACGCGGAGGACGGACTGAAGGACGGACTCATTGATCAGTCCCGGACCCTTTGCTGTCACGGAGAACTGAAAAACAACAGAGGACTCGTCAGTAGATTTCTACATATTTCTTTTACATTGATTATTTTGAAATATGTATAACATATTGAATGGGGAGTCATCCTGAATCCTCATGTCCATTCTCTGTCTCTCTTTCTCTCTTTCCAGAAGCTCCACGTGTTTCTGTTCCAGGACGTTCTCGTCATCACCAGGTCCCTCACGCTTTACGACCAGCAAATCAACTACCAGCTCTGCCGCCAGCCAATCCCCATCCGGCAGCTGGACCTGGAGGACCTATCAGACGGAGAGATAAGAGTGGGCGGGTCCATCAGAGGGGCCTTCAGCAACAACGAGCGGAGTCAGTATACTGTTTTAAAAACTTTTTTGAGTTGTAAATAGCACCTAGTTTTTCTGTTGTACATTGTGCTTTGAGACAAATATTATCCTTCAACCCAAAAATCGTATCCATACTGACTTCTTTGAGTATATTTTAGTGTGTACTATGGCCTTACAGATTTTTTTGTAAATGAGATATGAAGAAATGTTTCAGTTTGTTTAGAAACAGTCTCTCTGTTACATACTTTAGTTTGTCAACCAGAGAGTACAGATATCTAATGTCCCACTCAGTACATATACAGTATATCTTGTCCACAATTCTTTCATTAAATCTCTCAGAAATGTTTATTTTTTCTGTGTGCTTTTGAAAAAACTAATATCAGTTATATATTGTAATGGAGTTAAAAAACTGGATATAAATATGGAAGTTGGTCTTGGGCTATTGCATAGAAAGATCTCAGTGTTCCCACCTGAGATCTGATATTTTACCACTTATGTCAAAACTGGATGGTATGTTAACCTAGAACAAGAAAAGCTGATTTGTTTAATATGCAGTCTGAATGATGTAGAAAATGAGCCCTGTTTGGTTTTCTACCGCCCTAACCCCCTAACCCAGTTAGTAGAAAGTGTGCAATACTTTGTTTAGTGAGGAAAACATATATATTTATTTTTTTAAGTATAACAAAGACTGGGTTGGCTGTTACTTGGAAAACCCTGGGAGAAGAAAAAAAAACCTTTAGCAAGATGCACTCTTGGGATCTTTTGGGGTTTTTTTCTCTTCTTTTTCCTCATGCTTTTGTATAAACTCGTATAACCCGAAGATGCATGTTTTGTAAAATAGCAGCATCTTGTAATCCCTTGTGAGATGGGTCAGATGTTTGACTCAAAAATAAAAATAAACAAAACTATTACCCATTCTGGATGAAAATGAAGCACAGATCCAGTTTAACAGAATTTAACATCAGAATTTGAGATTACAAAATACAATTTTACAGATCATACAGATGTTCTGACTATAATAACCATTATATCTCCCACTGTCTCTCTTGTCTGTCTTCTCCTCACAGCAAAGAACTTCTTTCGGGTTTCGTCCCGCAGCGGAGGTCAACTGCAGAGCCACTGCTTCCAGGCCAGCGACGCCTTCAACAAACAGCAGTGGATCAACTGCATCAGACAAGCCAAGGAAGCAGCAGCACTGACAGGAGATCAGCCACCACAGACAGGACAGTGTCTGGAGACAGGGCTGGGTGGACAGATAGGGCCGCTTACTGAAACAGGTCTGAGTGTGCCGAGCGAATCAGAGTTTGAAAATGAAAAAACAATGTGGGCGGAGATGAAGACAGGGCTGGGTTTCGAAGGTGAGGTAGGTCTGAGTGGGGGAAAAAATTTGGCTAAAGAGGCAGGGGTGGGTTTGATTCTTGAGACAGCGACTGGTCAGGAGGTGGAGACAAGTTTGGGTGTGGATGGTGGGACGGTGCTGGAATCAGATGGAGAAACAGGGATGAACGGTGATTCGAGGCTGGAAATGAGTGAGACAGAGGCGGGTGTAAAGACGGAGGCAGGACAGGGTGCAGGTGATGAGACGGGGGCAGACTTGAGGATGAAGATGGATGGAGGAGGAGAAGGAGATGAAGAGACTCTTAGTGGAGGTGCTAATGATGTTCCCACCTCCATCCTTCCCTTCTCTCCTTCTCCCTGTCAAGAGGATGAGGAGGGGGAGAAGGTGGTGATGGAGGAGGAGCAGAGTGGCACTCAGGAGCAGGATGAGGTTGTCATGGACACCAGCGAGGTTGACTCATCACCACAGGGCGAGGAGCTGACCCTCAGATGCTGATGCTAGGACGACACACTGAAGGACTGGCGACGCAGCCAATCAAAACTTCTGATTTCACGATGATGTCACTGAACAAAGCCAAAGAACATCGACACTCAAACAAACTCGTCAAGACTCGTTAACCAACGTGTTCTGGAACTCTGCAGCTGCTGTAGCCTGACCACTTGTAACCACGGTAACCACGGTAACCACAGTAACCACTTGATTCTAGAATGCCACAGCAACAGAACGGAACACTGGCCCCCATGTGACTCTACTAACTAAGATCCAAGATGGTGCCCCATTCGCTCCAATGAAAGCTACAAAAATATAGAAAATTAGAGCAACTTCCCACAGACTCCACGCACACCAGTTTATTTACTTGTATACTAATACGGCTCCTCAAGGCTGTAATTTTTATCTGACCTAATTACACAAATTCAGATTTTAAACGAAGACTGAAGTGAGACTGTTTGCATTGCTCCAGAGGAAAAAAACTACTGGAGCACATTGATTGATTTGCAGCCTTTAATACAACCAATAGGTGTGTTTGTGACGCTCATGCATATGGAAAAAAATGTTTTGGTTTAGTGGGTGTCAAGTAACAGCTCCAACTGCAACTGTAGCCAAAAACTGCCTCACAGCCCAATACTGTTCCTGGGGACTTGACCTTTTATCATGTAACTACAGTATGAGTGCCACTGTCGTCCGTGTCAGTGGCATCATGTTACTCTTCTAATCATAGTGCACCAGATTAGAGCGTGATAGTTTTTTCCTTGTTTGTTTGATCCCTGTTTAATTAATACTAAATTTGTTTCTTTATTGCCAACATTAGCTCTCTTGTATTTTGCACTGGATAAGTCGTTGTACAATCTCTGGTTGGCTGCCAATAGTCTTGGCCACCTTGTACAAAGGTGGACCAGTATTTTTACAACTGTTACATAACAAAGTTATGTCATCATGGTTGTAAATATCACAGGTATCAACATTTTTAAAATCACGTTTGCAAATGTCGTTAGATAAAGGGAATGCATTCAACACATTAAAAAAAAAAAAAAAATTAATTCAACTTAAGATAATGTCTGAAAACACTGGAGAAAACAGCTGTGCTGGCTCTGCTCTGATGGAATAACAGCAGACTAAGTTAGAGAGTAGCTGGTGAAAAAAAGGCAACATTTAGCAATTAAGAGCCAGATATAAAGAGTGCGGTCTAGACTTGCTCTATGTAAAAAGTGCCTTGAGATAACTTCTGCTGTGATTTGGCGCTACATAAATAAAACTGAATTGAAATGAATTCAATATGTTTCTCAGGAGCTGGTGGAGACCAAAGCAGAGCTAAAAGGAGACTGAATATTGGACTTAGATTTATCAGGTTGAAGCAAACATAACTCGCATAGGATGCTCTGTGTCTGCTGAATGTAGAAGTTTATCATACGTCTGCTAACTGGTTTATAAAGTGGGAAGGTGGTTGCTGTGTATCTTTCAGTTTGACGATTCTCTATCTGGTGGCAAAAAGTTATTCAATGCAGGGTTTACAGTAGTTGGCGGTTATGTGGGAGTATTGCTGAGAACAAATAACTGAAAATGTTGGCAGTGAACGTTTGGCAGACATGTACAATAAGAACATTTTTCAATTAAAAACTAGCTATCGGCATGGTTTGACGTTTCCCCCAAAAACATAAGCATTTCAAATAGTTCTATATGAACAAAATTCTTACAGTATTGTGATTTTAGCAAATTCGTCCCCCTAAAGTGTCCTCAATACATTAAAGGACCGGTGAGTAGGATTTAGTCACATCTACTGTTGAGGTTGCTGATTGCAACTAACTGAATCCCTTTCCCTCTCCCCTTGCAACCATGTAGGAGAACCAACAGTGGCCGCAAAAATGGCAAAAGGCCCTGTCTTGATTTGTTTGTCCATTCTGGGCTACTGTAGAAAGATGATGGTGCTACATAATGGGCTCCAAGAGGACCCACTCCCTATGTAGATATAAAAGGGTTATTGTAAGATAACGAAAACACAGCAATTCTTATTTTCAGTTGATTATACACTAATAAAGACATACCTTTGAATATTATATTCAGTTTCTGCCAGTAGATCCTCCTAAATCTCACACACTGGTCCTTTTAAATGCATTTTGAGCAGATTTTAAGTTCTGATAATCTATTTGCTTTATTATCCTGTAAAACTGAAACATGCTTGTAGCGGCAGCAGGTATTACTAAAAAGCTGCTGCAAAATGAAATGTTCAGTGTTTTGTCATGGCAACCAAAGAAATCCTGAGGGAGGAGTGTATGTACTGTATGTATGTAAATAATGTATATTAAGTGTGTCTGTATATGAATGTAGGAATAAAGCCAAGCATGTCTGTTTGTTATATATAACACATGAAACATGATTTACAATCTCAAGACAATCTTTTGGATATTAGTCAGCATAGTTGTGATACTGAAAATGATGGTGGTGATGATGATGATGATGGTGGTGGTGATGATGATGGTGATGATGATGACAAAAGATAAAGACTATCATTTTTACAAATTTTAAAAAGTGGATTATTTGCACATCTTAGAGACAACTTAAATGAAAATGTACCAGACAAAACTCACGCACACTTTCAGTTGCACTTAATTCTATTCAATAAAAAGTTATATTGTGGATTGTCACAAGACCAAAGCATCAATAAATTGTCATAAAAGAAACCAATGGATGAATGGTTATTGGTGGTTGAAAAGGAAATGCCGTCATTCCATTTCTTGTCAAAAAGTCACCAGGTTTTATTGTTGGTTTTCCAACACATTAAACCTGGTGAATGAAGTTTGTTTTAAAAATGAGCTACATATGAAAATTGGTTTTGTTTTTATTTAGTGTAGTGGGTAGATCGTCTGCACTATCACAGTTCCTGTGAGTTTTGACAGTGTTACTAAATGCTAGAAAATAAATATCTTCCCTAAAAAATAGTGGATATACATTTAATTTGAACACAATTACTTTTCAGCTATTATTTGTTTTAATACATTTGTATCATATTTAAGGGTACAATATAACTAAAAGCTGATTTTTCTTGAGGTTTTTCTGTGAATTTCTAAAGTAAGAGCACGGGTACAATTCATTTCTGAGCTAAAGGGGAATTTAAGATACAAGGACAAGAGGGAAAAAGAGAGGGAGAGAGAGAGAGGGAGAGAGAGATGCTCCATCATCATTGTCCAAAATAGGGAGAAATATAAACTGGACACATTTATTTACAACTTTCCAGTATTTTTACGCCAAGTTCTCTCAAAGCTCTTTTTAAATGAATCAATATGTGATATACCAAAGTCAAAGATGCCTTTAAATGTTAAAAGCATTGAAAAAGTAAATTGTCAAACTTAGTATCTCATAATTTTTAGTTAGTAATCACTTTTTGTGTTGTTGTTTTTGTAATTTTGCCATGATAATAATTTCTGAAGTATAATTTATTTCTCTGGAAGTAAATAAATGAAAAACTTAATATTTACAGCAGGGGGCAGTAAAGCATCATTTAGTTTAGCAGCTACTGTTAGAGGTCATAAAGTTTTGGCATTCACACGCATAATTATTAACTGTGCTGTTGAAACACAGGGGAAGTCTGAAAGGTCGTTTCCAGGAAAGGAGGAGGAGGAGGAGGAGGAGGAGGAGGAGTAGAAGAACAAAAACAAGAACACGAAGAACAAGAAGAAGAACAACAACAACAACAATCCCAAGAAGCAGATATTTCATCAACCCCAAAAAGTGGACAGACAGGAATAATAACATGGGAATTTGGTTCAAAAATAAACAATAATTACCTTACAGATATTGACAGGAAATGTTGAAAACTTGCTAAGAATGAATACTAAGGGTAGAGATTATTACACAATTCAAAAGTCTGTCATAGAGAGAAGTGAGGAAAATGTAGGAAAGATGTTATTTTTTATTGGTTGAGATTAGGACATACATGACTCAATGCCACTTTTTATAGCCTACGGTGGAAAAAAGATAATGTCAGACAAACGTTTAACTGCAAGGAACCGGTCGAACATGTGCTGACAGGTAGTAGGACATTCAGACATGCAGAGAGACTTCATGGTGGTAGATACGGGAGAGGAGGGGAGCAGAGCATCAAAACAATTACTGTTAACGATCACCAGGTTTTTACTGTAAATTCTCACAATAAACTACTGTCATCACACTTTTTCAATGCATGGTAGGCTGCGGTGAATTTGAATTTAACGGTAATAACAAACAATTACAAAGAAGTAACATGAAAACACAATACTTTGCTGTGATATTACTGTGAATTGTTGTGAATTTACAGTAATTTCATAAATTAATTACAGTATCATCATATTGGCATACTGACATGAGTTATAAGGGAGATCATTTCTTATAAAGCAAGATTTATCTTGTTTATTTAACATATTTAACATGTTAAATATTAAAAAATGAGGTAAAAACCCTCCGAAGAAAAAATCTTAAAGGTCTGACTTTAGATGTAACCTCCTTTGTAATCATCAACATTTTCATAAGTAACTTTAATTTAATTACACATTTTTTTTCAGTAACTTTAACGGAGTACAGTTACATTTATTTTGTCATTAAAACACATAATGCTGTTACATTTAACTAGTTACTCCCCAACAATGAAACAGAGACAGAGAGAGAACATAAAACACCTGGAAAATGTAAAAGATTTCCATGTTGGCTAATTGATTTTCTCTTCTTTTATTTCACTATGCATCACTATACATAGTTGGTGTATCATGCAAATAAAAGTGTCCACATGGACTTAACATAAAGGCACAGAAATACAGTTGCAGTGTATTGACTTCAGTCAAACTCACTGAAACCCTCCTGAGCAAAATCTTAAAAGTCTGACTTCAGATGTAACCCCCCTTTGTAATCATCAACATTTTCATAAGTAAATTAAAGCTGCAAGCAGCGTTGGGCGGGACCTCGCACCCCTGCACACGTCGGGCCGCGGTGAAGCGGAAAGGTTTCCGTCAGGTGCATTTAGACGCATTCAGACCCGGGCATTTATCAGACATTGCAATAAGTAGATATACGTTACACACACACACACACACACACACACAATCTCACACACACATATACACACACACACACACACACAAACACACACTCACACATACACACACACAAACACACACACTCACACATGCACACGCACGCACACACACACGCAGCCACACACACACGCACACTCTCTCTCTCTCTCTCTCTGCCTCTCTCTGTCTGTGTAGACATTTAGACTGAGCCACTGAAATGAAATGAACCTCCAACACTTTGATGAGTCAAACAGGAGAGGAACTTATTTCCAGTGAAACCTGTAGATATGTTTGTAGTTCATGCTCATGTAATTCGTGTTTGATCTAGACTTTGACAGCAATGTCAGTGAAATAGTTGACAGACTGCACAGATATCTAAAAACATAAGAATACAGTCAATAAACTTGAACTAGAATCAGAAAACTGAGGCATCTTTTCCTCATCAGGTATAATGACAAGTTTTCTCCACTGGGTGGCACACTACGACCACAAATGAACCTGGCTGAGCCAGCTGCACACACACACACACACACACACACACACACACACACACACACACACACACACACACACACACACACACACACACACACACACACACACACACACACACACACAGTCGTTGCCATGGTAGTTAACGACTGCAGAGCATGACAACAGAGCATGCACAGACAGAATGGAGATTCAGGATTGAATGGGAGAGGAACAGGGTGCATATGTGTGTCCGCAGATTAAAAAGTATAAAGCATAGCCAGACCAAATTACACACATCTATAGATGAGACTTGTGGCTACATTGACGTTTGAATGGAGTCTGTAACTGAAAGTATGCAGGAATAATACATATATTTTGAAAAGCCTGAAAAATCGTCGAAGATCCCACATGTAACGGCAAACTGTGCACTTCCTGTTGGATTTAGGTCAGGGGTGTCTGCGCGTGATTTGTAGGTCTTGATAAGACAAACAATTGAGTTTTGGTTTGATCTTTCTACGCCCTTCCTATCAGGCGTAGTGTCCGTTTTACTGTTTCTAGGTGGCGCTAGAGAGTTCGACGTTGTTTGTTTTTCCATTTTATCGAATTTTTCGCCAGACCTGATGTGCGTTCCAAATTTGGTTAGTTGTGGAGAAGGTTTAGGGGGTCAAATTAAGGCTCAAAGAGGTGGTAGAATAATAAAGAAAAACGACACAAATACAATAGGGTCCTTGCCTCCAGGCAAGAGGGCAAGACTCCCTTTTGGAATCCTCGCCCTCTTGCCTTTCGGCTCGGTCCTTAATAATTTAATTACACATTTTTTCTCAGTAACTGTTACATTTATTTTGTAATTAAATTACAAGTAATGACTTATTCCCAAACACTAATTATAGTAATTTATTGTAAAATTAAAATAATATTTTTTCCAGTGCTCGTTCAAGAGGCTTCAACATTTAAATGAAAATAAGTTGTTTCCCCCCTTTTGTTAGTTTGTGTTGTTTAATTTTACATATCCGATACAGTAGGTGGCAGTATGCACCCTTTAACGTTGTTTTTGTGATCAGTCAGTAAAAAAAAAAAAACAACTAAAGACGAAGAAGAAGCTGAAGCGCTCATGAAGAAGATTTTTTTTTTTTGTGCGTCCCAAGCCAAAACAGCATGGTGCGTCTTGTGCATTGGTTCCATCCCCTGCGGAGGTAACAGCGGGGTCAGAGCGGGGCTGGTAGCCGAGAAACGGTGACCGAGACACGGCTTGGTTGGATGACAGGGGTCGGTCCGCTGGAGGGTTCCAGAATGGACGACAGAGACTCAGCAGCTCGCCCGAGGAGGAGGAGGAGGAGTAGGATGGTATCTACTACTGCTGCTGCTGCCGAGGACCATGGAGCTAGTGAAAGTGACGATGTGATCGAGGTGGTTGACTTTCTCTCCCCCAGAGAAACGCACCCTGGAGCGGATAGACCGAGTGCTGCGGACCGGAGGAACTCGGCACTTCAAGCAAATGTCCACCACAGACACATGCCGATGGAGCCGCTCAAGTTCCACATACCGAGGAAAACTAAGGAGAAGAGAGGTGGGCAGGTCCATGTTTTTATTCGAAATTAACCCCAAACAAACCCAAGTTATACAAACAAATTAATTAATAACAATTTTATGATTTATGTGAAATATTTTAACAGTTTTATTTCTCGTCTAAATTGTCACCTTTTAAGTTATATCAGTCCCCTTAATGTTTATAACGGGAAGAGTCCATTATCGGACAGCATAGCATCCATTATCGGACAGCTTAACATCCATTATCGGACAGCTAAGCATCCATTATCGGACAAAGTGTATTTTTAACCTGTTTGGGTGTTTTAGCTTAACTTTAGTTACAGGAGATAGTATTACACATATTTAACATTATGTGTGTTAACTCTACAGTTATATATATATTCATTATGATACATTAAATAAACCCTAAATAAGCTGTGTTTATGATGTCCGTTTTAAGCGTGCGGCTAACGCAAGTCAAACAGGTTTACATGATGTCATCATTGTAATGTTTAATTAAGTGCAGATAAGTTACTACCTGGTGCTTAGTTTCACTCTCTAGATAATTGTATGAGAGTATAGTTGATTGTAAGTTTAAATGTGTTTCTCTCTTTGGCTGAAACTTGATGTCAGCGTTGTGTTGAAGTTAGCTAGCCTTAATGCTAACGGAAGAGATAGCTCGTTCTGTTTACAGTGTGTGTGTGTGTGTGTGTGTGTGTGTGTGTGTGTGTGTGTGTGTGTGTGTGTGTGTGTGTGTGTGTGTGTGTGTGGGGTGTGGTGTGGTGTGAGTGTGTGTGTGTCTCCCTCTGTGTGTTTGTGTGAGAGAGTGTGTGGGTGTGTGTGTGTTGTCGCCCACATGTACAGTGTTTGTTGTGTCTTTTCTTCCTCTGTTCATTCATTGTGTCATCTGCACTAGTGGACGTTTTTTAAGTAATGTGAGACATTTTTGGAGACACTTTACCAAATAATTTGTAGTGTAGTTTAGTAGTTTGAGATAAGCGATTTTTTAAAGCGTTAAACCAGCAGTCAGGTGTCCATATAAACACTGAAAGAGGTTTTCCTCGCTGTAATCATTCCTCCTGTTCATACTGATTATTAAAAGATCTCCTTCAAATGAGTTTTCAGTGTAAACGATGAGACCAAAATCCACAGTGTGTCCTCACAATCATTTAAAAGATGATGTGAAGCTTATATTCAGCTTAATCATTCTGAGTTAGTCATATCAAGTGGATATCTGACACATTGACAGTCTTCTTGTATTTAAATTCAAATTTCTGTTTCCTCGGACAGTGTTTCCTTATATAGTAACAAAAAGAGGGAAGTAGGCAATAAAAATAGTGCAACATTGGAAGATATCTGCGTATAGTTTTAGTTTTACTAAGTTTTACTCAATGGTTCCCTGTTGAGCAGTGGTTAAAGTAGGGTCACAAAAAGAGAGACTTTAGCCGTGTTTGGACCGCGGGAACTTTCCTCAGGAGACTAAGAACCTTTTGGAAAACTCAGTACCTCTACCTGTGTTTCCACCGGAGAGACCAGGATCCAAATTAATTTCCAGGGATATTGTTTTACCCTCCCAAAATCTCTCTTCTTTGTTGTGGGGTACTTTCCAAAAGTACAAGATCTTGGGTGGTGGTGTCTGAAGGGATGATAATCACTGATTTGAAACTGTGGCTGCCTTTTTATTCAGAAAACAAGTGAATAACTAGTACTGAATTAGGGTGAGGGGAGGACATTTATCTTAGTTTCTTAGTCTAATAAAGTTTAGAACCCGACTGATATTATCAGCCGATATATGCCTATCACAGATATGTCAATATCTGCAAATATGTTGTCCGAAGTATGCCGCTATTTCTTTAAAAATGTTAGTTATATAAGCAGCACTTTATTTATTTATTTTTTTAATTCAAATTTAATATATGTATGTTTTTTTTATTCATAGCACTTATGTCATTTTATACAATATAGTTTATTGTTAAAATGTAATATATGAATACCCGTTACATATCTTTGTCACAAGTGATTAATAACCACATTTAAGGGATCCAAAAAAAAGCGAAAATAAAAAAAGTGTGTTGTAGATATATTCTGTATAACTTTATCGGCATATATATAGATATCGGGATTTTTTTGCTCCCTAATATCGAAATCAGCATCAGGCCCTAAAATCCATTATTAGTCAATTAGGCTTTGCTGTCAGCTTCCTGGTCTGTTTTAAGAACATACAAGAGAAAGAGAAAAGAGAGAGAGAGAACAATTGAGAAAGAGAGAGAAAGAGAGAAAGTGTGTGGCAGCAGCTGAGTGAAGAGTGCGAGCAGCAGTAGTGAGATCAAAGATGAATGAGAGAAATAAAACTTTTTATTCACAGAGGATCACATTTTCAAACACTCCACAGATAATTTAGACAGACTCTCTTAGTTTGTGTTTTATGCCCTTCCTCACAGCTTTTCCCCTTTCTTTTAACTCAGTACGTTCAAGGCACGCAGCAGTTAATTATGCAAAGTATTTCGTGTGAATGCCGAGCCTGTGGTGGAGCAGGTGTGTCTCTCACTCCTCTACATCTAACACCTGACTCGGTCGCTTCACATTAGGATGAATTTAACATTTTTATACCAGCTCTTAGAACCAGCTCTTGTCAGGTTAATGCTTAATGATACGGTAATGATTAACTTAACTGAACTGGACCGAGGTTAGGCTGAGCTTCAATAAAACCTTTTAAAAGAACACAGTCACTTTACATATTTGATACAGTGTGCACCTGTATGCTTACTCGAGTCCCAAAAACTCTTTATCAGAGCTGTCACTGTACGCAAAAAGACAACTGCACCCAAGTCACGCTTTTGCACATCGCGCTTCAACATCAGTTTGGTCTGTAAATACTGAAACGTATTGTGTGTATCAACACGCAATGATTTTTCAGGTCATCAGGTCAACACATCTATAGTCTGTTGAAAACAGTCCGAAACAGCTGGAGTGTGCCGCTGTTTTATAGGACGTTATAGTTCATAAGTGTGGACGCTCACATCATTATGTTTAAAGTTATAGTTATTGTTCTTAGTGTGGATGGCCTTTTACATACCTATAATCATATCTAGATCCAACCTCTCTCTGTATTTTACTGGTGAATAGGACACACCGGTGTATAAGACGCATCTCACTTTGTAGTTCTCCCCACACTGGAAGAACTACACAGTTCCTGCTGCATCAAAAAAGCGCAGAACATTATAAAGGACTCTTCTCACCCTGGACACTCTCTGTTTGAACTGTTGCCATCAGGCAGACGATTCAGATCAGTCAAAACAAGTACAAACAGATTCAAACACAGTTTTTATCCTACAGCTATCACTACGCTCAATGCTGCAAATGAATACTGTTTACAACTGACTGTGCAATAGAGCCGTGCAATGACCAAATGTATATGTTTTTATATATAGTATTTATTTAACTTTTATTTTCTTGTTTTATTTAATTTATTTTATGAATGATGCACTGACTGGTGAGCACTTTTAAATTTTCGTTGTACTGGTGACAATGAGAATAAAGATCTATCTATCTATCTATCTATCTATCTATCTATCTATCTATCTATCTATCTATCTATCTATCTATCTATCTATCTATCTATCTATCTATCTATCTATCTATCTATCTATCTATCTATCTATCTATCTATCTAAATCGCGTTAAAGGTGCGTCTTATACACCAGTGTGCAGGGAATGATCTTTTGTTTACTTTCTGTCATGTGCGAGGATGTGTTTGCACCTCTGTCAGGTGTGTGACGCTCCAGTTGAGCCCTTTCACTCCACACTGAGGGGGACAGCAGGCTGCATCGGTTGTGCTGACGCCTCTGTCGGCTCCCCGAGGGCCTTAAACCTTCTGTGTGAGTGTAGGTGAAGCTCATGTGAAAGGTGAACTGGGTCAGCCCTCCTTCACTTCATTTACTTAGAAAGTGAATGATACAACACATTTATTAAGGAGGCCTTTATATTTAGAGAAGATTTTATTAAAATCACTTAGCTTTAGGTTGGTCTGTTGGCTGTCGAGGTTTCTCTTCCTTTACATCTAATTCTGCTTTTGGTGGTAATCACTACAAATTAAGTTTATACAAGAAAGTGCTCGTCATTTATTAACAGTGGCTCTCATCTCGAGTGCTTCCTTGTAAAATTAAAAGTTGGGGAAATCTTTGTTTGTTTTATTTATTACATATACTGAAAAAAATACATAACACAAAAAGTAATATATGCAGAATGTTTTTGGATTAAGAAAATAAAACAATAACTAATAAAAACAGAAATGTGCAAAAAGAGCCAATAAATAATAATATCAGGTTGCCCTCCTAATGGTGAGATATATATGCATAAAACATAAAAACTAAAATAGTAATAATAGTAAATACAGACAAATACATACGTAAGCTAAACAAAAACATTACAAATCTAAGGTGTTACAAGTGCAACTAGAAAGCTGACAATTTACCGACACATTGAATATGATAGTGAGACTATTTATGATGCTACATTACTTAATTGATCCAGAAAGAAGAGTATGGTTAATTTCTTACAGCAGCACAGTATAAGCGAGTATGTATGCTTTAAATATTCACACTCATGATAAAAGCACATTTATAAAAACAGCCTTAAAATTTAGAGCTAAGGGAGAACATTATAACAGACTCGTTAAAATGGAGAAGGAAAGGCAAATCTGAACAGGTGAGTTTTAAGTTGTGATTTTAACAAAGTCACTGATTAGTATTTATAAATTACTTGAGGGAGAGCAGTTTTCAAAGATTAGGACCCGCCACACTGGAACGCCCTGTCGCTTGTTGTGTAGAGCCTGGAGCGTGGGAGTGATAATACGTAAATGAGCATTAGAGGAGTGACGTGTGTAAAGATAGAAAAGGCTAGACAGGTTAGGAGGTGCCAGACCAGGCAAAAAAAGAAGAAGAACCTTGAAACAAATACGGTATTCAACAGGGAGCCGGTGCAGTTGTTGGAGTGTCAGAAGTCCAGATCAGGGCGAACTAAAATTCAACTGATATAACTAATAATTAAGTGTCAAAGTTGCTCAAAAGAAGTCAATGTAGAGAGTGCAAATCTAGCGTTACTCAAAAACAGGAACAAAGCCAGAGTCAGACCCCGAGATCAGAATGAAGAAAGTTTTTCTTCCCCCCCCTATAATGATGTGTATCTCTTCATATCCCAGAACTGTTGTGCTATACTGTCCATAAGTGACAAGGCTACACCCCCCCCCCCCCCCCCCCAATCATAACTCCATAACAGTGGTGTTAAACCATACAGAGACCTGCGAGGGACAAGTACACAGGCATTATGTTGACATCCAGTTTATTTGTGTAACTCTACTGAAGAACTACTCATAGCTCTTCCAGGGAACTCTTCGCTAATTATCATAAACCCTACTAGAGAACTACCAGGGAGCCAACGCCACAACTGCTGATGCCATCAGACACAGGGGAAACAGAAGGGCCATTCTTCTTTTTTAGGACACGTTACCATCAGGCTGCTCACATAGAATAACACTGACTAAAGAAACTAACTCCAACATTACATGTGTGTATGGCCAATATTTTAATAAGCAAATAGGTTTGCACAAAGCATTTCATTGTACAGAGGTAATTCTATGAAAGTTAACCACAACAGAGGATTGGGGACATGATAACCTATTTCATAAAAGGGGTGTGTGTCTGTAGGTTTTTGCCACAACCAATCAGGAGCACACATGTGCACCAATCAGCTGTCAGCTGCAGAGTGAGATCAGCTTATTAAATGCTGAGTGATAAGTCGAGCCTGGTGTGCTACTGCTTGGTTGGAATGAAAACCTGCAGCCACATTATGGCCCTAAGTGTGCTATATAGTTTAGACACAGGTTCCAAGTGGGTTTTTTTAATGCACATTTTTTTTATCCACATTTGAACAGTGCCTCAAAACTGTAAGCACTTTATTTGTCACACATACAGTTGTACAATGAAATTCAGTCTCTGCATTTAACCCATCCTAAGTATTAGGAGTAGTGGGCAGCCATTGTACAACACCTGGGTACCAACTCCATATCTGTCAGTGCCTTGATCACGGGCGCTGACAGGTGACAGGAGAATTAACCTATCACACGTTTTTTTGTCAATGGGAGGAATCCGGTGCACCTGGAGGATAGGTCTGGGCGATATGTGCCGAATCAAATATCCTGATATTTTTGACCAAATACCTCGATATCGATATTTTGACGATATTGTAGGGATGACTATCGGTGCTTTCACAAAATATTTACGCAATAATCAGTAATGTGGATATAAAGACTAAGTGGATAAAGGCAGATAATAGAAGTGAATCACCTTTCCTACAGCAAACCCCGTTCACTGGGTGACCCTCACAGTTAAAACTCACTATAAAAGTATTATTTTAAAGATCATTGGTGGAAAAAGTGATGTAAGATTAGTAAACATGTGCTGACCTTTCTATCTGTTCTCTTGTCTTTATCTTTTTTTTTTTTTTTTTTTTTTTTTTTTTTTTCAGCCCTCTTCCAGTACGTCTCCACTGAGTCCAGAGAGTATGAAGACATGATGACCATCCTGACCTCCAGCTACGTTGACACCAACTCCGCTGGCTGCTTCACCTACTGCAAGCCTCGGCTCGTCCACAGTGAGCTGCAGGAGAAAGAGGTGAGAGATGGAACCTAGCTACAAGAATTTGGAAATTATAGAGAAGTGTTGATGAATAAAACTTTTAAATGAACCAGATTGTGCAATATTGATTTGTTAGGGGTTGTTCAAGGGTTCAAGGGTTGTTTTAATTGTTAGCCAAGCTTCCTTTATTAATTTATGAATTGATTTCTTTTTTTATTAATTGTGTGTGTGTGTGTGTGTGTGTGTGTGTGTGTGTGTGTGTGTGTGTGTGTGTGTGTGTGTGTGTGTGTGTGTGTGTGTGTGTGTGTGTGTGTGTGTGTGTGTTACAGTTTGTAGAGAAGAGGAAGGAGATGAAGGCGGATGGGAGGACTGACAAGGAGCTGGAGGAGAGCTACTGTTTCCTGTTATCTGATGCTATTAAGGTGAGATTAACACTCAGCTATGTTGTGAATTGATTGTGTCAAGATAGATGAAGGCAGTGTTGGCAGTAACCCTACAGCAGGGGGACGCCCAACGTTTTTACTTTCAGATCTACTTTTTGCATTGTTCATCAGCAACAACATCATCTACCAGTTCTACCAGTCCTAAATCCCAGTCTCTGTCTCATGATGAGTAGCACAAAGTTCCCATTATACAGCAGACACACGTTTTCCATTTCAGAGATGGGAGAGATTACTTTTATGGGATCTTTTTTGCATTTTATGTGTTTAATCTTTTATTTACACATGTAGTTTCATTGATATATGGATCTCTTTTTCAAGAGAGACCTGTGTACAAGAAGTTTACACATACACATAGATAAAGAGACAATAAATCATTCATAGACGTATATTTGCACATTAAGAAAAACATGTGCAAGCATGTAAGTACAGTCTTTTAAAAAGCTGGAAGGAAATAAGAGAATCCCGCTTTAGATGCTTCTGAAACTCCATTTGTGTGCAGCAAAATATTTGAAACCACATTTATTTCCTGTTAAAAGGGAGTTTTTCCTCACAACTGTCACCAAGCTCTTGATCATGCGGGAATGTTGGTTCTCTTTAAATTAAATTAAAGAGTACGGTCTAGACCTGCTCTGTGTGTAAAGTGCCTTGAGATGACTTTTGTTGTGGCGCTATATAAATAAAGATTGATTTAGCAATTTCAGTGCGTACAAGAGGTGCTGATAATTTTAAAATATCCTGAGACCTGACGTCATAGGTGTTGTATCTGAATGTAATTAACAAACAAAGTTAACTGGGCATGCTTTGTAGATAAACAAAGCACAATTGCATTGCATTGGGAGGGGGATGCTAGTTCATCATAATCAGGGGTGTAGTAGTCGGTGGATAGGTGGTCATCTGTCATGGTGGATCTGAACTTGATTGCAGATTCACAGGCAAAAGACACATTTCTCCTCTGAGAGCAGAAGCCAAAATCTACCCTTCATGTCAGTGGATTTCATCTGAACATCATTCGGAAAGTGTTCCCACTTTGGAGGCAGCGTCACCCACATCAGTATCTGTCCACAACAGGAAACACATATAGGAGGTGTCTGGCTTGAGTGAAGCAAAGTCTGAGAAACGTCTTTTAAATCCTGATGCGATGCTCTGAACTTCTTCAGTGTAACAGACACTGTCGAGTTTACCATGATGCTCAACTTCTGAATGTATGCTTTGAAAGTAACGCACGTCCTGGCGCTGCAGCTTGGTTGAAAGTAGCTGTAGTTTGTGTTTCACTGCAACAAAATAGGGCTGGGCAATAAGGCCAAAAATGTTATCATGATAAAAATGTTTATCAGTCAATATCAACAGTTATCACAATAAATGTCTCTGAACAAAGACAAAAAACTGTCATTGTTATCAACACTAAACACAATAAAATAATCAACCAGAGTCATTTGATCACTTCATATATGTCACTTTGTTTTATTCTTGATTTTTTAATTCAATGTGTAAATTAACATGTTTCTGAATGTTTCTCTTGTAGCTTCCCCTGCTCTGTGAGAAAGGGCTGTTTGTGGGTCAGAGCTGGCTCACAGTGCTGGGACACCCGAGTAAAGGTAGGAATGAACAGATGAATACTGATACATATAAACACATTAACACAACATTAAACATGTTTTATTTTCCACCTGTTTATTGTTGAATCTGATTTTTTTTTTAATGTATTCTGAAAGGGAAAGGCACAAAGTGTAATTTCTGTGTATAATACTAATGAGGGATTTCACTAAAATCCACCATGCTTGTTGAATCAGTCTTTTGTTTGCACACAAAATCAGCACAACTCAAATGTGTTTGTGTGTTTGTGTGTGTGTGTGTGTGTGTTTTTCCTCTAGGGGTGTATCTCTCCAGGTACTCAGACCTCCTCCAGGTTAATCACTTCACCCCTGGAGCAACATGGGAGATCATCATCTTCAAAGTGATGAAGGTAAATCAGCCGGCTGCATTTTCATAGTTTTTTTTTCTACACTTTTCACAACGTCAGTAAGCTCACACATGTTATTGACACATTCAAAACAGGTCACATGTGATGTCACTTTGTTCTGTTATCAGCTCAGAAATCATTATTGACTACTCTGAAATGTGTGGGTGGGGTTGTAGTGCTTTGCCTATGGGTATCTCAGTAGAGGCTTCTGAAGGAGGGTAGTCTGTTATTATACTTTTATATTACTGTGTAGGTAAAAGTAAACAATTTGGGACACAACCCAGGACTGATGGAAACTCTGCCTCTGTAGTTTCTTACTATCAGCTGAGTCATTGTATTGATTAACTAGTTGTCAGCATGTACTGATTTGAAATGATGATATTCTGCTTTTGGTTTCAGGGTAAAGTGAAGAGCATCTATGAAAACATGAAGAACCTTATAGATCCAACGCCTCGCTTCGACAGCCACCTCTCCAAAAACGCCAGCAAGGTCACATCGCTCAACTCCTTCCGCGCCTTTGAGCTCACACAGGTAAATATTCACACAAGAAGGAAAAACGTCTGTGCAGCTACAGACTCGAAACAGTTTTTCAGAACCTTTTTTTTTTATCTCTTTGACAGTGAAAATGATTATTTAAACAGTGTAAGTTTTAGTGATTGGCATGACCTTTACAGTTGTTGTTCTTATCGGGGTCGAGTTGTGTCAGACATACACGCAGCACTGAAATCAGCACTTAAATCATATTTAAAGTCTGTCGTGGCAATTTTGTAGTTTCATCTGACAAAGAGGAACAAGACAAAAAAAAATCTCTTGCGCAAAGATGAAAAACTGATCACGTCTTTTATACCAAACTCTTTCCGCTTGTCAAAACTGCTTCTATTAATATCCTTATCTGGTTTTGGTCACCTCTAAAGTACTGTGGCAATCATGTCACTTCCTGAAACACCATTTTTAGCCTTGACCTTTCTAAACAATTAGCAGTTGGCACATATTTTTTCACACTCCCAAAGACCAAGATAACAGGGGTCAATACACATCCTATAAACCCTTCAGTTACATGGATACTACTTTAGTATGTAATCAGGCTAAAGTCCTCTTAGTTGAAGGTTACATGGTAAGACTCAGAATGATGAAACACAGTGGAAATTAAACATCATTACATGTGCAATAAAGATATTCAAATTTGATTATATGTGTGGTATATGTGGAATTTCCCTCCCAAGTCTCACAAAACGGATATAAATGTGTTTACAGGAAGTGAAAAATTATAATTAGCATCATATGTATTTAAACTTAAATCAGAAACACACTGAGCAGATCATTCACGTCACCACACACTTGTTACACTGTTGATTTTATGTGTAAGAGCTTTAGGTTCCCTGTTAACATTATATCTTTACATCTTTTATTAAATACTGTTGCTCTGCTGTTTATTTCAGCAATACTTCTACGAGTATGAATTTGATGAACTGCGGCAGCGGCCTCGTCAGGTTTGTCCGTATGCTGTCGTCTCCTTCCAGTTTAAAGGAAAAGACTCCCCACTTCCCAGCAAACCTCTGGCCCCCATCAGGTATGGAGATCTGGAAGGTCTGTGTGATTGCAATGATCCACGTCGGCCAGAAAGCCAAAGATTACACAGAATAATTAAGTTAAAATATCCAGAAACATATGAAACAGTAAATAGGTCAGTGGAGAGAACAGTCTGACCAGGGGAAAGGAGCGGGGTCGTTGAAAAGTCCCAACTTTGATGATTAATTTTGTCCCAATAAAAAATGAAAAGTTCAGTGATAGGTTTGGATTAAAATTAAGTTGGAGCATTGTGTCTCCAGAAAATTGGTTAAATTAGATTACAATGTCCGGTCAAGTTTTTACATTTTCTGACATCTGACATTTAAGTCTTATCTGTACGTTCATACTTACTACCAACCATGTCCCAGGGAATTATAGTTTTCTGTATTTTTATATTCATATATTTTATATTTATATTTTTGAATGTGTTTTTTTCTGTCCTCCAGACAGCCATTGTTTTCCATTTATTTTGGTGTATTTTTATTTGTAAGTGTGAGTTCATCTCAGGTGAACTCCACCCACTGCATAACTTCCTGAAAAATACTAAAAAGGAGCTGAGTGGCAGGGTGGAGAGTGGATAATAATAGAATAATAACAATAATCATAATTATTATAATAACAAGATGAAGACAAAACAGTACGACGAGCTTTAAACAAGCCAGAAATCATTTTTAAATAAACTTGTCTGTGTTGAACTGGTTTATTTTCACATGCAGACAGTTTTAGCTTCAGGCGCTAACAGCAGCACTGACCTGCTGGAGGAAATCTGTCCGTCTGTGCTGCTGTTAGCTACTGACGATAAAATGTTTTAGATAAGCATATATTTGAACATGAGTGCAAGCAGGCTGCATGGTTTAACTGACTCATACTCAAGGATGGAAGCTGGTGGAGGTGAACGTTAATGTTCAACCATTCATATAAATCTGATGATAGGGAACCTCCAAACAGTCAGGGCTGATTTTAACAGCAGGTGACAGGTTAAGTCGTTTACAATAAAAGCCCACCAAAGATCTTGTGAGGTGCTGACACTAATAGCAGAATACAGACCGCTTCAATAGGAAAAAGTGACACACACTCAGCTCCAGTTTTAGTTCATTTAATCGTCTGTGTTTTGACAACGCTTTCACGCAAAGATTTGCATAGATTTTAAAGAGCGTTAGTCCACACAGGTGTGGCTCTTCACATCACAATCAGGTGCAACACGTGTAGTTCATTCCCACAATAGATAATTAACACCTGGGGTGTCCTGAGGGCAGAATGTGTGACCGTATATATCACTAGACTGAGATATCATGAAGATAGTATCATAGAAAAGAGTAAAAAAACAAAGTAATTATTTACACTTATACACATGATATCTGATCTTACAGACAATGCTGCTGCAATACATCAATCTTGTGAACATCATAAATACAGAAAACAGTCAATCAGGAAAATCAGATCTTAAAAGAGATCCTAAAAAAAGAGAATGTCTTTGTACTTCAGAGGAAACATTTTAAATCAAACTCAACTTTTAATCCATATTGGACTAAAGATCCAGAAAGCCTCTCTCTCCCTCTAAAGCCAGAGGGTATCCAGGTTACCACCTTTTTAGAAAGCAGGGAGCAAGGGGAGAATATTTATTACAACGGATAGTGCTGCGATCTTTTCCTTTTCAATTCTCTGTTTGTTATTCCCACACAAACTGTACAGCAGCTTTAGCGCGGCAAGTGATTATCCCTTTAACGGAGATAGTGTTTCCTGTATTTGGGTGTCTGAAAGAGGGACAACGATAAGTATAATGAAAGAGTTATTATTTGTACAGCACCCGTTTAAAACAGTTTTTCCTTGCCACTGTCACCAAGTGCTAGCTCATGTGGGAACATTGGGTCTCTTTAAAGTGACTTTAGAGATTACTTTTGTTGTGATTTGGCGCTCTAAAAGTAAAGATTGATTGATACATGAAATGCAGCTCAAGGTACAGTATTCTTTGCAAAATGGTTGCTTTGTTAGTAATGTCATTTACAGGATTTATTGCAAATGATTCTTCAAATCTAAGTTTATAAAGCAGACAGACACACTAAATACATGGTGATAAATACATTGACATGGTGTTTGTGTGCTGTGTTTGATGGACAGGTCGAACAGTCAGTCAGCAGAGCAGAGTAAAGGTGAGCACTGCTCCGTGTTTTTCATTTAATTACACCAGACTTTCACACTTACAGCTACAGGATAAAAAAGGAAGTCCTCTTCTTTTTTTTTCTTCATATCTTGTCCTGAAACTCACCCTGATGATCTTCCTCTCTCTGCTCCTCTTTCTCTCACTGTGTTTTACTCTCTCAGAGCAAACTCAGTTCACTGTGTGGACTGGAGATTTGGTAAAAGGCGACCGGGTTCTCTATCAGATCGCCCTTCGCTCCTTCTCTCCTCCCTTCCTGCCCCACAGACTGTGAGTACTTAACTAACTTCTCCAAGTATTTGAGCAAAGTTTCAACACTCTAAAAATATTCCTGTTAGCTGTGTTTCAATTGAGTCATACGACAGGATCAGATCAAATTCGGTGGGTGTTTTTGTTTCTCTAGGCACAAAACCAGACGGAGGGCGGCAATGTTACTGATATGTTCCATTCAAATTAATTTAGCTCAGGAAATTCCTTCTCCATCTCACCTGTTTTCTCATAACAGTCACGTGCTGCTCATGTTATTCACCAGTGCTTTGTTTCTGTGGTGCTTTGATTTGTTATTAAAACAACTTATTTGCCTGCCTCAGATTTTAGGTATTCACATAGAAGCTCTCTGTTTGCAGATTTGATTGGTTTATTTAAAAGTAGCTTTGTGTAAACACCTTTAGGGCTAACTATATGACACACTGAGTCCATATTTTTACAACACATTTCACAGTGGCATGAAGAGAGCATCCAGAGTATACTTGGACACTCAGTCATTAAAAACAAGTGACACATTAAAATCTCAGGAGTTGTTATGAATGGTGATCTGAGATTTTAGAATCTCAAAAACACCACCAAGGTTGCTTCTTACCATCTAAGAAATATCTCTAAAAGAGGTTTCACAGTATGTTTGAGTGCAGCTTTTACAGGAGAAATGAGGTGACACATCGTTGTTCATCAGTCTGCCCGAACACCTGAAACATGGATAGATATGAAGGTTTGATCAAGACCAGACTGTAAACCTTTTAAGATGGAGGTTGTATGAACTACTAGTTGTCTAGTAGTGTCTAACACATCTCATAAATGTGAAAATAATTTGGCAACAACACGTTTGGAAAGTGCATCTCTCTGTTTTATGTTGAGTTTAAACCAGTTCTTTCTCAAATTTGAAAACAATTCTCTTTTTTTTAATACTCATCTTGTTCTTCAGACCAGAGAAGTTGGAAATTGGTTGGTTGATGAGGCTCGACAAGGTGACCGAGCTCCTCCCCTCCGACCTTTTCTCCTACAACCTCTACAAGAGCAGCCATATAGGTGAGGTCAAGTTAACCTGATACACATGAAAACTGAAAAAGAAATGCATTTACAACATCATGTAACTATAACTAACTATAAGAAATATGTGATTTGTTGTTTGTATTGTCCCTGTTGTATTGTTTAAATATTGGTATAATCAATCTAATTGTGTTGGATTTTGTGTGTTTTGTGTGTAGTTGTGAAGAGCGGCCATTGCTGCAGTCTTCTGGAGGTGATTGACAGAAGTCGGTCAATGAACAGTGTGATTAAACTGCTGCAGGAACTGGAGATGAAGAGAGTGGTGGGTTTGGTGTCCTTTTTTAAATACTGTAAATGCGTTTATTTTGCTGAGTGCATTCTTTTTGGGTGCTGCTAGATTACAGGGTGATTAATGAGTCTTCATTAACCGTAATGGCAGAGACAGCCAGCCTCCTCTTCCCTGGTTAAAGGATGTGGCTGCTTATCTTTATTCATGTCAACAAGCTGCAACATTGCTCTGGGTGAAATGTTCCTTCACCACGAAGATTACAGTCACATTAGTTTGTTTAGAAACTGCTGCAAAGATGAATTAGATTAGATTAAAGATTAGAAAGATTAACAGCCTCCAAAGAGTAGTTCATTGTAAGACAGACACCACTGCACATTATTGGGAATCCAATAGCAAAGATATGAAAGAATATGAGAGAAAAGAACAAGCAAAAAAGAGAGAAGAAGACAAGGTGAATCAAATAAGAACTGTTGCATCACATTTCTCTATTTTTGCACACAGGTTCTGGTGACTCCACTATCAGAGAAAGGCTTCCTCTTCCTGCTGTCCAGTGTTCAGATGGCAACACCCAACGGTATGACACGGATCAGATAGGGTGTATTAGTGAATCATTACGTAGAGGATCTTATTTGATTAACTGTGAGGTTGTTAAAAATAACACACACACAACAGTGTGTCTTTGTAGAGTGTGACGTGAGAACCAGCAGTTTTCTCTACAAATGTGATGTTATTAAATGTCCGTAATAGTAATATGAGGCATAGAAGATTTTACTGCTTCTAAAAATGACAATGGTGTTTTTTTCAGAGAGAGAAGAGAACTGGAAGAGGTGTCTTCAGGCCTTGTTTATCTTCCCAGAGTCCAGAGATTTGGCCAACGCCAGTGAGTAACACAGGAACTGCTGGGTGGGGTGGGGCGGGCCATTTATACATTTTTCCAAGTGATCCATTATCTCATCTTTGGATGCCTGTCGTTGAAAAGGAACAAATAGAAAAGAATGATGTAAGAGAGGCTCTTTCTTTCCCACAAGTAGAACTGCAGAATTGATCCATCACTATGAGCAACACCTTCGCCATTACACGTAGTCGTATAGTCGTTTCCTCCACTGTGAATATAATGATATTGATTATTGTAACTTTGATGGAATCGTAACTAAACAACACATCAGTACAAACTGAAGCTTCGACTTGAAAATAATCACTTTGTTATTTTCCTATTTCGTAGCATCAAGGTGTGCCTCCTCTTCCCATGATGCAACCGAGTCTGGTAGCACGGTGATGCCGCGTCTGAACCAGTTCATCCCAGCACTGCATCATGCCCTGGTGAAGGCCCGAGCCAACCCCCCTCCTGAGCTGTCTGCCGGCGTGGAGCGCCAGGCACGGGAGTACCTCATCGGCCAGAACGACGGCAAGGTGTGTGGGAACAGTTCAGGTGTCGGGGACAAAGTTCAGACTAAAGGCCAGTTAATTGGGGACAGGTTGTCCAATATGGGGACAAAAGCTGATTTCTGGGTCAGTGGTTAATGTTAGGGTAAAAGTTAGGGTTAGGCAAGTAGTGGTAGTGGAGACAACTGGCCCCCGCCCCTCGCACATACATCAGAGTACATCAGGAACAGAGTTGGTGAGATAAAATGTGCACAATTACATTTATGTAGCCTAAATAAATATTAAATTGTTTTTTTTTTATTTCTCCAGTACCAAGAGCAGTACTTGTAATGTCAGAACTTATCAATACCACAGTCTAGTCTTATATAATTTAGCCCCGGGTCTCGATTTAAATACCCGACTTTGGTACCCATCTCTAATTAGCAGTTAACAGTAGAGTCCCTAAATGGGTTTTTAGATGCACTGTAATAGTTAGCAGCCATTTGTGATAGAGGAACCTGGGATTTCTGATGTCACAACAAAAAAATGACAATCACATAAACGAGTAGAAAAACATTTCTTTGTCAGGTTGAGTTTATTTAGTCAGTGTAGATTCTACATTTGCTCATTAAATCGTTCCTCATAACTTAAAAGCTCATCTTTTTGTATCTGCTCTCCAGGTTCGACAGTACCCCATGGGCGAGTACGACTCTAAACTGGATGAGGACGGGAAGCTGTTTCCTGCTCCCAAGCATCACCGTCTGAACATGGACGGCTACCTGCACTCCTACCTGTACAGCCCCGCCCTCTATATGCTGTCAGTGGCCCGGGCCAGGCAGATGGTGGAGGCACAGTGTGTCCCCAAGGAGCCACAGGAGGTGAAGCCCAGGAAGAGCTGTGGAGGCCAGAGAGAGGCGATGGGGAACGAAGCAACCAGCAACACCAGAGACAGACCGACCAAGGAGAAAGTAAAAAACACAGTCTATTTTTTGACCAGTGTTGTGCACAGAAGAGTGTGTGATTTTATTTTTTGTCATGATGCTCAAATGTTTGTTGTTTGTCCCTCAGATGCAGCAACTGCTAGACCTCATTTTAACCTGTAAGAGGAATGCAGAGAATGAGGTTAAAAGAGAGGAAGGAAGAGACGGAGGGTTGAAAGTACCCGGTAGGAAGAGGAAGCTGGAACAGGAGACGGCAGAGAGAGCGCTGAAATTCCTGAAGGCGTCGCAGGAACCCAGAGGAAGTGAACAGATAGCAGGTGAAGTGACAAGAGTCAGCCAATAGCCTGAATGTGGGATAACAAAACTGTGACAGCGAACGTAGCAAAGACAGCGATAAAATGTCATCAAACAAGTTCCCTATGCCAAAAATAACTTAACAAACACTGAAAAAGATAATCCTTTTCAGTCAAACTGGACTGGTCTTTGTCACTGTTATCTCCTCCTGACAGCAATGGACTCCACCAAAGGGAGGTCCGTGGCTGTGTTTTTAATCCATTTTAGAGGCAACTGCTTTCCTTTTGTTTTTTTTGCCAGTCGAGTGGCAGGTGAAGGACTTGAGTGATCCTTGACTAAAGAACGGAGCTTTTTGGGTGTAAAATGTACTCTGAGATGTCAGGAACAAACACACCCTACCTTAACGACTGTCTGGCCAGCCTCTGTTGACTTAGATTAATGTATTTATTTAAGCCTGTTATCAGGAAACAGATCATCACACAACAGGTGGTATAATATTTACCAATCAGAAACACACAAGACTTTATAACGAGGTCATAATAAGCTGCGTTCTCGTTTCTTCTCTAAATAACAAATTTTAGTCAAAATCAGTCCAACAAAAAACATCTCAAAAAACTGAGACACCCTTAAAGTCTTCTCACCATTACCACCGGACACTCCCATGATTTACATAACAGGTGATCTAACAATGAGTCAGCAGTTTTGCATGTACATTACAGTAATTACTACCACACACATGGATCTGTACAATCTGAAATTTCTGTTCCACAGAGTCTGATCAGATGTTTTTTAATTTTCTGGTAGATGTAGGAAAGAAGTCTTTTTGAGAATGTGTGTTACAGCCCAGGATTTTAGATTAGAAGGATTTCAATAGAAGTATTTTCAACTTGAGCAGACTCATGTTTTATTTTCATCATCTCTTTTTTTATTGACTTTGTGTGTATTAGCTTTGCCTCTGAAGTTTGTTTTTGCTTTGCTTTCAGTCTCAGTACACCTTATTAGGTGCTCATCTTACAATCGATGGTCAGTGTGTTGTTTACTGACATCTGTTTTCTCTGTTTTTTCACCTAGTTGACGGAAGCCAAGTCCTCGCCCCTCCTGGCTCTCTCGCGTCTGTGATTGGCTCAGTGGGTTTGAAGGACACTGACCTAAGAGACGGATCTGAGCTCGCTACCAAACTTCTCAACCTGCTGACAGGTGACTAAAGACGGTCTGCTAGACTACACCAATTACTACAGAATAACACATGTGGAGTCTTTACTCTATTAAGCCAGTGTAATATAGTTTTCTTTGTTCTTCTCTGGCACCAATTCAGTGAAAGCCACCTCATCTTATTCAGATTGTCATGCATGAACTCATGTTGCATCAAAACACTAGAAGACGATCGTAGGACATCATGAAATCATGGGTTGTAAAAAAATAAATCTGCTTATCACTGTTTTCACAACACTGTTAACATCAACATAACCAACGTTTCTCTACCTGCTAACAGGCCTCAACCAGGCTGCCACAGGAACAGCCAATCAGAGCCCTTCTGAGGTGCAAGAGGAAAGCCAGAGGGAATCCTGTCCATTTGATAGGCTGGCCACCAAACTGGGCCTCCCCACCAACTGTGACATTGACCTGAGGAAGCAGGAGGAGCTGGAGGTAACTGAGGGGTTAAAGTACATGTTTGTGTCTGTTGGGTATTTTAGCTTTATGGTGTCTTTTCCTCAAATCATTGTATAGACACATACTAAGAACACCTACTTGTGGTGTGGTGGTCACCTTTCTGTCTGTGTCCTTCAGTTTCCCTTGACCTATAGTTACCTGTACTTTACATATAGCACAGTGTCAAAATGAAGCCAGCAAGAACTAAGATGCTGCAGACATATGCATTGAAAGTATGATCACACATTTGAGAACTTTTTGTTTTGGAAAGTGACGCTTAGAAGTGTCAGTGCTATTTTTTATCATGTGGAGATACTTTTTTAACACTCTCATTTTCTCACTAGAACCTGCAACTTTTCACAGCCATTGTGTGTAAATCATGATGATTGTTAGGGGTTACTTGGCAATTGAAGCAGTGTATGATTAGACTATAAAGATTTCTAATTCTATTGAAGAAAAAAACAAACAATGTCACCGTTTTGGAATACACCGGCTGAAAATGTCTAACTCTAGATTGTCTTTCTTTGAATTTTTATTTTTTATTTGATCGGCAACACTAGAGAGATAAAGGCAAATTCTTTTTGTATGTGTCTCTAGGAGCAGACGGCCGGCAGCGTCAGTAGTTTGGAGGGATTCAGTCCCGGCTCCCACAGCGGGGAGATGATGAATCACCACGGAGCAGCAGGTAGAGGGGGAGGAGGAGGAGGAGGAGGGCTGGGGAGGAGAACAGGAGGATTTCAAGAGGAGGAAGAACAGTGGATGATCCCGTGGGTCCTCATCCCCATTACAGGTTTGTCTGCCGACCTGAATTTTCAAAATTTAAATCGGCAAAAAAACAATGCCACAGACTCCCTTAACATATGTAATTTATATTTCCTTAAGTTGACTTAGAGCCACTGAAGTGGAGTCATTTGCTTTATTTGCATACAGACTATGGAAGCATGGTTCAGTGTTGATTACATAGGAAAATATAAAGGGAAACACACCAACTGCCATAATGTAAATCTGTGATGAACAATACAGAGTCCTAAGTCCATTAACAGTTTAGTGACATTTACTACATGCATTATTTAGCACACTACTAGTGGTTTACAGTGCTGGATATAAAGCAGCAGATCCTCACCAGGTTAACTCTGATCTCTGTCTTCAGGTCTGTGTTCGAAGAGGTACACCCAGAGAGACAGAAACATCCCTCAGGACCCCCGCTTCCACCACCTCGCCACGGCAACAGCCATCACCACGTCAACCAAACCCCCTAGGAAGAGCCCCACCCCGTCTCCTGTGCCCAGCCCTCCTCCCTCCCCGTCTCTGTGCCCCTCACCTGACCCCAGCCCTCCCCCTTCACCCTCCCAGTGCCCGTCCCCGGAGCCCAGCCCTCCCCCATCCCCGTCTCAGTGCCCGTCCCCAGATCCCAGTCCTCCCCCCTCTCCCTCCCAGTGCCCATCTCCACAGCCCAGCCCTCCCCTCTCTCCCTCCCAGTGCACATCTCCACAGCCCAGTCCTCCCCTCTCTCCCTCCCAGTGCCCATCTCCACAGCCAAGCCCTCCCACCTCTCCCTCCCAGTGCCCATCTCCACAGCCCAGTCCTCACCCTTCTCCCTCCCAGTGCCCAACACAACAGCCCAGCCATCCTCCTCCTTCTTCCCTGTCCCCCTCGGTTCAGCTCAGCCCTCCCCCTTCCCCATCCCGGTGTCAGTCCCCCGAGTCTAATGAGCTCAGCCCACTTAACAAGGATCGCAGTCGTGCTAACGAGGAGCGGTTAGCTCCCACAGCCTCCAGGGAGTTTGCAGGTAATCTCAGCCTCACTGAGTTGTTCTCAGGGTCAGCTTGTTGCACCTGTTCACGTTTTAGACTGTAACACCACCTACAGTTTTTCATTTGATTGCCACTAATGTGATATTTGTTATTTCAGTTTCTATCTCAAAGTTTGAAAATGGGACCAAGTTTATTTCCTGTCACAGTGTTTATCAAAGCCAATGGCAGTCAGACTTAGTTTGATGTCACATCTGTCAGCTTTTTTTGGGAAATCTTAGGACCACCATGCACTTATTTTGCATTTGAACACATGAGTTTCAGAAGTCTTACAGTCTGTCATATATTTGATTTATTGTTCACCTCAACCCTCCCTCCTCCATACACATTCAGTACCTCAACCTCAGCTCCAAGTGTGTCTTCCCATCGTCAGATTTTGAGTTAGAAACTAAAATAGCAAATGCAACAAAGGCTGCAGTTATGTGGCATGTATCAAATACACGTATATTGTAGTTAATACTCCCATCAATACCCTTGACCATGGCACTACAAAAAGTGCTTCATTCTTCTTACGTCTTCTTCTGTTGTCACCAGCGATTGTTTATTCTTAATTCATCATCTGTGTGTATGTACTTCAATTGGAAAACCTTTCACTTCACCTCTTAGGTATATTTTTTAAGATAGGCCTTGACCAAAGTAGTCAGGACTTGTGTTGTTTTACAGACTCTTTAGTCAATATGCTTCATATGCAATATGTTACCAGTCAACATCTAACAACATCTGTCTCATACAGGAATATCAAAGGACAGAGAAGAGAAACCTCAAGGGAAAGAAAAGAAAAATGGGGAACCATCCATTTCTGCATCCAACCAGCCTTTTATCCCTCCAGTTTCAGAGAGGACAAGCTGCTTACCATCACTCCCTGAGCGAGAGGTGGAGGATGCAGACAAAAGGGAAATGGGGAAAGTGAAGGACACACAGACAAAACTTTTGGGGGAGCGAAAAGAAACGCAGGTTGAAAAAGTGTGTAAACGAGGGGAAGATGAGGTCAAAGAGGGTAAGCAGGATGAAGTGGAGGTGGTGGACATGATATGTGAGGAATCTAGTGATAAGGAGCAAAAGGGAGACTCAAAGGAACTGGTAGGTGGCTCTTCGTTTTCTCTCTCCACCTCCTCACCTTCTGCTCGTCCTCTCAGAGATATCGACAGCATTGTGGACAAACATCTGGGGGACTTTTCCTCTGAGTTACAGCTGCTGCTGCAGGAGGAGAGCGTGTACTACAGCTGCCCACAGTCCCCACACTCCACTTCAAACACAGAGATCTCCGCCCCTAAACAAACATTCCCAAACACCTCAATATCTCAATTTTCACAGTATGTGTCATTCTACCACACCTGTCCGCCGGTTCAGGACTACGTGAGCTCACTACAGGATAGCATTGACTGCATGATGACAGAGTTTGATGGCTGGCAGAGCAGCAAGCCTGACACCAGGCGGACTGAGACTGATGCCACGTTGGCCAACAATGTAAGTGCTTTTGTGGCCGGCATCCGAGCAGGCAATGCTAAAACAGGCAGCGATGATGAGGCTTCTGCTCCCTGCGGCGAACTGACGGCTGCCGGTGTCGGTGCTTCAGTTAGTGTAACTCCTGCACTCTCGAAAGGAAGTGAAGGGTGGCGGCCGGATTCAATCACCAAACAGGTTCCTGATGCTGCAAACAACAGGAATCCCCCAACTTCTAATGTCACTTTATCTGTTCCTACCTCGGCATCTGGTTGTAGCCAAGAACCTGCCAACACTGCCGTCCTCCATCCTCCTCCTAACAAGTCCTCAAAGTGTCACTGGACACCACAGCAAAGCCATAGCACCTTAGAGATCAACAGGACAGTATCTCACAACGTTAGACAAACACCACATAACAGCACAAACTTGGCTGTACATATTCACAGTGGAATAGAAGCTGGAAGTAGCCTCGCGGGTGCAAAACGCGAGGTGACTATTCCAGGTTTCTCTAGTGTTTCTAAACCCTCCGCAGAATCTTCACCACCCTCTGAGCGCGTCTCCAGCCCGGCCTCAGGGCCCCTAACCAGGCCCGGCACGAGCCCCGCTCCCCCTGTCACAGCTCTCAGCTCCCTCATCAGCCAGCTGCAGCCAGAGGTGTTCAACAGCCTGGTGGAGATCATCAAAGACGTCAAGAGAAACTCGCTGCAGTTCTACCTCCACAGCACTGAGCCAGAGGACCAGGTGTATGAAGACGTCAGGGTAACCACACGGGCGATATGGCTCACATTTAATTCATAAGTCATTAAAAGTAGATGATAAACACATACAATGATTTTTATATTTTAGTTTCTACAGTTAATCCTTTATCAATGAATGTTAGGACAGTGATTGATTGAAGATATTGAAAAATATGACAAATTATAGAGCTCGGTGAAAACTGAAAGGTAATGATATAACAACCTCAATAAACAAACAATAGACATGGAAAGGCAGCTTTATTTACATAGCACATTTCATACACAGAGTGTTTCAATGTGCTTTACATAAAACAAAACATTAAACTTTAAAACTTAGAAACATTAAAACATACAATTCAAAACAGGAAAATTATAATAAAAAAGGGAACAAACCCCAGGAAAAGAAAAAGCTAGACTATGACTGGAGCATAAAATAATTGCTTTAAAATTATTAAAAGAACGTACAATAAATGAATAAACCTAGACATCAATTACAGTGATTATATTGTGATGGCAGAGACTCACAAAGACTGTTAGACGTCTAGTATTTTCTTTTAATTCAGAGAGCACCACTTCCCAAGTTACATCACCATCTTAATTAAGAAAGAAGGTGCAGTGCTGGTGTTGTTGTGAAAGTGAAAATGTTCTGTCTGTACTCTCACAGAGCATTTGTTAGTGTGAGGATGATTTGTGATGATGCTGAATTATTTTAATGATGAGACGAGACTAGGATCTTCGTGCATGGACAAACAGAAAAAGGGGCAGTTTGTATAGTATTCCCAGCATGACGGCTATTTTCCATCACGTAACGGGGTGACTTACACAAAATATGATCTGGGGCCTCTCCAAAAGTATTTTTGTCCTAACTTGTCGGCGCCCTCTCCAGCAAGTTTAAAGACCCTTGACCTCTCTGAGTGATGACCACACTGTAAGCTTTCTAGAAGTTCAAGAAAATAAACTGAAACAATTTAATTGCATCTCATCAAAGTCAGGGGTTAAAATCTCCCAGTTAAACTTTTATGTGTATCGATATATTTTAAGCAATTTGTAAAAATAAAAAAAGTCAGTAGTTCCCAGTTTTTAATTACATTTTTAATCTACATTTTATATCTTCTCCCACTCGGCTCATTTTCAGGTAGAGACTCGAGTTTATCAACAATTGATCATGCTGAAGCTGAATCTTTGAGGGTTTTTGCCAACACTAGATAATCATTTACTTGTATTAACAGATGTGCTGATGATGTCCAGTTCATCAGCATCAGTCATGCTCTAATTGATGTATAATCGTATTTTTGTGTAGTTTACATACTGTGTGTGTGTGTGTACTGTTTTGCTGTAGGAATACCTCTTGAAGCAGGGCAACGTTGAGCAGAGTCCTGTGGCCTTTATGAACCAAGAGAACTCTGACAACAAGCTGCTGGTCGTCATTAAGAACAAGGACATAGCTGGACACATACACAAGGTTAATGATCACTTTAACAACTACTTCTGTTTCTTTCCATCCTGACTAAAGTGGCAGTAGACAAAGTGAAAGCACCTTTTCACACTTTGTGCAGTTTCAGATCTCACCTGAACAAAGTCTCCTTTCATGACTACAGTTGATTTGCCCTCTCAGGTCCTCGGGTTGCCAGGTGTTCAAATCGTGTGTAGCAGTCAGGTCAAAGGAGCCGCCACTCCAAAAAACTAACTAATGATTCTGTTTGGTTAATTTAGTTTAATACACTTCAGGAGTAGAGCTGACCTCCTCCAGCAGGGTGGGAACGAGGCTCTGCCAGATGTGTGTTCTGACTAATGAACCTGAGCCGCTCTGGGACTGGCAGAAATCAGTCATGTCTGTAAATGTGCCGGAGCCCCCGAGGCACTGAGATCAGCTCTGTGTCTGCACCAGTAGAGGAATGAGAGCAAATGGTATCACAGCACCTCCCAGTGTGTATGGCTGTACGTGCAGTTCTCAGAGGCATGAACCAGAATACACAACCTGACAGTAGTGCTGAAACGATTAGTCAACTATTTTGATAACTGATCATTTGATCTTGGAGCGTCCTGGTGGTCGAGTGGTTAGAGCACATGCCAAATAATCGCAGTGTCCCTCGTTCGAATCCGGCCAGGCACATATGCAGCAGGTCATTCCCCTCTTTCTCTCTCCCTGTTTCTTGTCGGCTAAAAAACAAATTAATTTGATCTTATTAAGTTGTTTTTCAAGTAAAACAAGCTTTTCACTTGTTAGGATTTGCTGTTTTTTTCTTTGTCTTATTTAATAGTAAATTGATCATTTTGGAGTTTAACTGTATATAAAGCAATTTAAAGATATTGTATACTATTGGATATTATAACAAGCATTTTTCACTGTTTTATGAGATATTATAGAAAAAATGATTTGTCAATTAATCAATAAAATAATTACCACTAGGAGTCAGGACACTACATGATAGCGAGGCTTACATCTTGTATGACCTTGTTCATATAGATCATAATCTGTGTGTGAGGAGACGTTTCCAGTTTGTGTTCTGTCACAGGAAAGAATTCACTGATTACAGTCTGACTGACTTTTTTTTTTCATGCTGATGTACTGGATGAAAGTGGACTAACAGTAGGTGGGTTTGTGTTTTTGTGTACACATCAGGTCCCAGGTCTGATGTCTCTGAAGCGACGCTCGTCGGTGGTGTTTGTGGGGATCGACACTCTGGACGACATCAGGAACAACAGTTACAACGAGCTGTTTGTTTCTGGAGGCTGCATCGTTTCTGACGAGTTCCTCCTCAATCCGGACTTCATCAGTCCCGGTAGGTCAAGGATCAGAATCCAACAGCAGTATCCAGCAAAATGTATCTTAAGTTAATAATGGAACAATTTATGCAGTTTTCTAACTCCTACATCAGTCTTATATTGACAAAAACATATTTTGGTAATATTTGCATCTGTGATCTCATGAGTGAAATGCATTACTGGTATAGAACTCACATTCTGTGTTTATTTCACCTGAATTGATGAGATGTTGTTCTGCAGATCGACTGGCTTCACTGCTGATGTTCCTGGAAAAACACAGTTCTCTAGACAGTGTTTGGAGATGGAGAGTTCACTGCAAAACACACAAGAAATTAAAAGAACAAGCCAGGTACTAATTCCACGGCTGCACTGTATAATGGCAGACACTACAGCGTGACAGACACAAGATGAGACTGTAACATGGTTAATGGTTTGTAGCTGAATGGATTTACAGCCACAGTGGTGTTTCTAGCCTGTTACATAGAGCATTGAACTTTTTAACCCTCGTAAACCAAAGCTGGCTGCTTGATTTTCACTCCTTTAACTTACAGGCTTGCAGCAGTCATTGCGTGTCATAACTTGGCGTTTCATACATTATTTTCTGACTTAGTAAGATGACTCAAAAATGCCTTCATGTGGTACTCAGTCTTTTTAATGTTTTTGTGTGTGTGTGTGTTCGTTGGGTTGCCAGGTTCAGGAGAGATGCAGCCAACTTACTGGACATACTGTCAGTCTATCAGAAGCGGCAGGTTGTTGAATTCCTCCCATATCATCACTGCGACATGATGAACCATCAATCATCTGACCTGGACTGTCTTATCGAGCTCCAGGCCCGATACACACAGTACCGACACACAATCTTCCTGACTGGTGCGTTCGTCAGCATTGGCCCTCCTGGGTTGTTTATCATTACCAGGGATTCATTGATTACCCGATTAGCTGCTGAGGTTTGAAAAACTTGATTTACCACCTGAACTTAAGTATTGAAATTCTTTATTTTTTTATTTTTCTCAGATCATCATTTTGAGAAGTTCCCTGCCTACTCCAGTAGCGGTATCATCGTGGCCAGTATCGAAGAAATTCTGCACAACTTCACCAAACTGGTCGGTTACCACGACATCAAGGACAAGCAGCCAATCATAGACAACCTGATTGCACCCAAAGGTCAGTTGTAGTATTTAATTTAAATTAGAAAATATAAAAAAAACCCAGCTAAGAAAATGTAAATGATATTCCGTGATGCTTAAACTATATAAGCTTTGACTTTCACACGACTGAGCATGTTGATTGGATCTGGTAATCAGCAAAGTTTTATATTTAGTAAAGGAAGTGAGTCTTCCTGTTATTTACAAGTTAGATAAAAAGTCATTCAACTATGCCGCTATTGCTGTGTACCACCTGGAACTATGGTTTAGAGCGAGAGGAGACACTTTAAAACTTCAACACTTACTGTGAAGCTGGATCAAATGCGCTTGTTGGCATGAAATCAAAGTGGAGTTAGAGAGATGCATTTACCAGATTTTGCGCCTCTGTAGCAAAAGGCTTTGTAGAATTTTTTTCCCATACATGCAACACTACTGCCCGACATCTGCAAACAGACTTTCATGTGGAAAATTGGTGCAGTTTTCCTTTGAAGTTGATGTACTAAAATGATGCTTTATTAAAATTCCCGTCATTTACTTCAAAAGTTGTAATGGCAAATTAATGTCCATATTTAAGTAGCCTGGATCACAAATAATCTCACAACTGAAATTGGGTCTGTTTAGTCAGAAAAAGTTGGGAACCTCTGCCTCAGTGTTTTACTCAGTGTTCTCTTCTGTTTTCAGGTGTCATTAAACAGCGGAGTGATGGTGACTGTGTGTCAGGCTCTGAACGTTCTCCGTCTATCTTCCCAGAACACATCCACCCCCTCTCCTCTGGTGAACAAGCCCAACATCTTCTCCAACAGCCTGGCTCTAGCCTCCCCCACCCCCCCCATCTATCTGACCAGCTAGTCCCAGAAGCTTCCTGTAAGGAGGGAATGCCAAACCATTCAGACACAGACCTTGAAATACTGCAAATGGCCATCTCACAGTTACGGGCTGAACGTCAGGCGCAGCAACAACAGCTACAGAAGCAATTCGATGCCCAGGCTGATTTCAGCATTAACCCTTGCAAAATCTTCCTTCCCTGTCCTGTTCGTACAGATGGCAGTCAGTTTCCTCCTTCAACTCAGGCTGTTCTCAGTGATTCAGTCCAGATCAATCCTGGAAGGAAAGCAGTGGCAGCCACTCTAGAGTTAATTCACTCCAAACTGCAGACAGAGCAAGGGGAGGAGCAAAGGAGGGAGCACAGAGATGGTGCGAAGCCGCCCACAGAGGGACAGAGGAAGGGAGGAGAGGCTGGAAGTCAGAGAGGTGATACTCCAGTGAGAGTGGTGGGGTCGTCGGGCAGAAACCAGGGTCCCAGTAATAGTGACATATCCAGCTCCGTCCGTACGTCCACCACTTCATCCAATCAAAACACAGCTGCAGCACCAAGTGGCCAGACAGACTCCACCAGTTACGAGAGAGAAAAAGCAGATCAGCGAGGGGAATGTGCATTATCCAAAGCAGCTAAAGATGGTGCCATGTCCTCCAGTTCCACCTCCTGCCCTCTAGAGGGTGACATATCAAGGTTAGTAAATTGCATGATTTGATTGAAGACATACTTTGATTTCTGCTCTTTATCTACACTTTAGTGTGAGATGCACATATGTGGGCGCTCACCCTAAAATGTCATGAACCGACTAACCACTAAACTGCCAACTAAAGTGCACAAGGCCCTAGTACACCCTGGAAATAAAAGGGTTAGAATATAGTTAGACAAACAGAAAATAACTGTGCCAAAGGTAGAATAATGAGTCAATGTGTACTAAGCGAGAGATTCAAACAAACCTCTTATACACCACATCCAATCACATGCGTATGTCAATTTCAGTGCTGATGTGGCTGGTCCTTTTAAATGATGAATGATTTGTTAATACCCTCAAATAAATGGGACACATTTCAAAATAAGAGGGTGTTGGAGCTCCAAGAAAATAGGTATTCAGCCTATTTGGTTCATACCAAACAAACCAGAGACCACTGGTAGCAGAAAGAGCAATAAGGACTAACAAGGAATAGATACTTAAAAGTTGCCCTAATGATTGGGAAACCCTAGTGGGATTGATTACCATGCACAGCCAAGTCCAGCTGCACAAACTGGTAGAACCCCAACCCAGAGCCACAAACCCCTCTTCCTCCTGTGTTTCAGGCAGGAGATACAGATTGGGTAACTCTGAGGAACAAAAAATGCCACAAAGATGCTTTTTCAACCCAAATAAATGGCAATGAAAATCCCATCCCAGAAGGAGAGGCCATGTAGTACTACCCCAAGGATTATCAGAGAGAGGGAAAACCAAAATTGAAAACCAAAATTGGGGCATATTGACGTATAAGACCGGTATAGATAGAGGAAAACTCACATGAAATAGTTATGAGCCAGGAAACTGTACAGTATGTGAATGGGTGTGAAATGAATGTTAGCTCCCTCCTGATGAGCAGGTTAAAAGACTAGAAAAGTGCTACACAAGTACAGTCCATTTACCATTTATCTTGCTTGAATACACAGAAAAAGAGTGATAGTGTGCCCTCCTACGGGCTTACATCATAAATAAATAAAAGTAAGATTAAAGCAGAGTACAGGCTTTGGTTTTAGCCGGTACTAACTCACTTAGTACGAAAAAGCACTGAGGTTTAATATCAAGTTTTCAACATCCACCAGTTCTCTGTCACCACTGTGATGATGATGATGATGATGATGATGATGATGATGATGATGATGATGATGATGATGATGAATCTCCTCTTGTTACCTCCCTGTAGAGACACACAGTCAGGCCAGGAACCGCCAGTAAGGGGAGAAGGATCGACACCTGGTTACGGCGGTACGGTAGCTTCCAGGAGCGCCCAGGTAAAAGGAAGTATCACCATGGTAACAGACCAAAAAGACAACCCAAATCAACCTGCTCAGCCGGGACCCCAACCGATCCAACAGCCTCAACATCTGCAGCAACTGAGCCAACAGCAGCAGCCAAGCGAGCAGATCCGTCAGAGTGCGTCGTATCCGCCGCCGCCACTTTACAGCCAGCAGTGGTTGGGCGACGGCCTGCTGCACCGCCCCCACCTACCTTTACCGCCCCCGCCCATGCCACGGCCCCTGGCTCCCCACGGCAGAGCGCGGGGCCTCCTGGGGACGCCACCTGTCTGGTCAGGCGGCCTGGGTCCTCGGAGGGGCACGCTGGTTTGGGGATTTCAAAGGACTGGTAGAGACGTCACTGGTTCTGCACTGCTGGGGGACTACCACACCCCCGCAGGTCAGAGCAGCCATAGACACAGAGGAGGGGGGCAAAGAGGAGGCTTTAATGGGATGTAAAAGGACCCAGATTACCTACACACCTCCTGATCCGCCCAGGGAGCAGGTCCAAGAGGAGTAACCCGGTCTCGATCTAGTCATATGAAGAAGTGGAAATGCACCAGACTCAAGGAAGGATTTTCCACACTGCATGCAGCTCTCAACGTTTTTTCTTAAATTTATGATTACAAAGTCGGGGGGTCAAGTCTAGCCCTGATCCAGGAGGGTCGGTACATATCACGGACCTTCAGAATCACCATCCAGGGGCGATCGAACGTGCGCCTTAACCACCAGACCAGCAGACGCCCTCTCAATGACTTTTAGGTTGAGTTGAAGTCAGGTTTATACATCGTTTACTTTGATAGACGTGCCAGAAGAAGCAAGACTGAGTAAAGAAAAAAATGGTTTGATTGTTTAAAACCGAAGAGTTTATACTTTAAAATATTCGGCTTGTACCTCATTTAATGAACCCGATCCCGTCATCTGAGAGGCGGAGATCCAAGGCTGCGATGCGCCGTACGACGTTCCTGGATCAGGGTCAGGCGATGTTCCCATTGGAGCTGAAACAACCAATTTGATAAGTAGTCGATTAACAGAAAATTAACCGTCGACTATTTTGATTATCAATTAATCGTTTGAGTCAATTTTTTGTTGCAAAAAAGAAAAAAAGTTCAAAGTTAATTGTCTTCAGTTTTTTCTAATTGTAGAAATCTGCTGCTTTTTTCTCTGTTGTATGTGATAGTAAACTGTATTTATCCGGGTTTTTTTGTTCTAGACGAACCTGGTTTTCATTGTTTTATGACATTCCATAAACTAAACGATTAATAAAAGTTTTTTTTTAAATGAACAGATAAATCCATAATGAAAACATAATTGTTGGTTACAGCTCTAGTTCCCAGCCACATCTTCATCTGACGAGCAGAGACAACAACAACAACAAAAAACTAAAAAAGAGTCACACTTGACACCAGCCTGCGTACAATCAGCTGCTGTAGTGTTTTCCTACAAGCTAACGAGTTAACTACCTGTTGAAACCACTACCTGTTCACCTGCTACGAAGAACACTGAAGGAAAAAAAGGCCATATCTCACCTTTGGACATGTGCCACGTTTTCATTCATAATAACTAAGCTTTATTTAATCTCACTCACTCACATTAAACTGTACAAATACTTATATTTAATTTCTTTAAAAGCGCTTTCCAGCTCTGTCTTTGTTCTCATGACTTCTCGTCATAGTCTAAAGTTTGACACATTTTCTCCTATTGGGTTTTCTCCCCTTGTTGACTCCACGTTTTCTTGAACGCACCACCATGACAAACAGATTGTTGTTGTTTTTTTTGGGAACACCGAGAACTCGTTAAAGGTTATTTCTTTATAAAGGAACCTGTGAAGATGTTTCTACAGCACCGAACCATTTTCTTCTTCTTTTTTTTTGCATCATGGAAGAGAGACTGTGACTTTAAGACCTGTGATCTTAAAGTGGAAACGATGGAAGAACTTTAAAAGTGGGAGAAATAAAATAAAAAAAATTAAAGGAATAAGACGGACAGACTGCCTTACACGTCTTCCAGTGGACACTCCTCATGTCTTGTAAAAAATATTTTTTGTACTGAATGTTTTGGTTTGTTGCCCTGGGAGCTGTTGGTGTTCACGTTGCTGTTTTATGTAGGAAGTGACTGTAAGAGGTTTTAACTTAAAAAAAATAATCATTTTTTATGTTTTTTTTTTACATCAGAGGTTTTGTTTCCTTTCTTGTTTTTTTATTAAAACTTGCCTGCGTAAACAGCTGCTTTGCCTCCAGAGTTTGTTGAGCTCAGATAGAGTCACTAACATGATGGGAAGTCTTCAGTGGTCCGCTCGGTTCCTCATAACGGAGTCAGGCTGAGAACAACATTTTAGATCCAATTCAAAAGGACTTAAAGTTTATCTTTATTTCATCATTTACTAAATCTAACATATAATTTAGTTTTTATTTTATCTTGTCTCCATAAGATGTGGTAAATTTGGCACAATTTAATGTTTTGTGCTCACAAAGGTAAAAAGACATTAGAATAGAATAAAGAATACAAAATAAGTGCATATCAGTTCCTGTGTGTATATTTCGTATTTGATCACTTGGAAGTGTTTAAAGTCTTATTTTCACATCATGAGGAGTAAGAGGACTATAAAATGTGTTAAATTACCTTTTCATGCATCTGCACACAGGGAAGCCGAGGTTTCTGGTGTTTTTGTGCGTGCACGATTGTAAAGGTAAAGATCAATTGGCTCAAACAAATCAATCTAAGAAAAAAAAGCAGTATTAAGGTCTCATCTTGAGGCAGATAGATTGTTAACAGCTGTTTTTATGGTAAGAGACACGATCAGTGATGGAGATGCAGTGTTAGGGTTGCACACTTCTAGACTCCTCGAAAGCTTTCATCGTGTTCACTAAAATTACAAATGTGTGAAAAATGAAAAAAGAAGAGCTTGAAGTTCAAACCCTGCTGACTGTCTCACCTCCACACACCTGACTGGAGCTGCTGCAGCTAGCTCCCTAATAAGCAACTACTTTGATAGTTGAATAATTGACTTTTTTTTTTTTAAGTACAAATGCCAAATATTTAGTGGTCCCATGTCCTTATATGTGAGAATTGTATGCTTTTCTTGGTCTTAAATTATAGTTACCTTGTGCTTGAGGCTATTTCTTTAATTTTATAGACCATTTAATCAATAATATAACCTGCAGATTAATTAGTTATGAAAACAATCATTGCTTGTAGCCTTACACTCTGCCAATCACTGCTTAAAGTGGACATAGTTGTCCCATCATTGACCTCGTTTGAAGCATACTGACACCTTTTATTTCAGGTCCTGAAGAATCACCTTTTTTTTTTAAAGAAGTGAAGAAGATTTTCCTTCAAAAGCAGCCCCACCCAATCTGGAGACCAGCAGGGGAAAGCTGAGGTTAAAACTTGTGGGGAAATGTTGAGGTTAAAGGATGTTAAGTTTATTTACTTTACCTGAAGAGAAGAGACGGACCTCTACTGCAAATATCTATTTAAAGTCTGTTGAATTCCTGCCAAATATATCTGATAATTAAATATAAACTTAATTTGTGATCTGTTCTGTTTGTGTTTGTCTTCAGCTCAAAGTTTCCTCCGTCCGTCACAGTCAAAGCCTTGGGAGGGAAGTATTAAACCTGAAAGTGAGCACACCTGATCTCCTCTGATCTCAGCATCAATTTGGTGAGTAGAGTTTTTTGTTTCCACCTTTTTATTATTCGGTGACATTTTTGTGAATGAAACTTGATCTTAAAATGGAGCAGGACAGGTAGTCTGATGAGTAATCTGAGAGTTTGTCTATTAATAATAATTATATCATTATGATTATTACAACGCATATTGATCTGGAGCTAACTAATACAGAAGCAGTAATGGCTCACATCAGATAACGATGTTTGTTCAAGGTAATTAGACATAAATTAAATAGATGTTAAGTCATATTATTAGTATGTAACCTTCACATAACCAACTTTAATCATATAACCGCCTAAAGTCGTCTGAACACTCGTAATGTGAACACAGAACAAACCAAAAGGATGTTTGAGGTTTTAAAACTGACAAATTAACAACCTGAGAGGAATTACTTTAGTTAAATATTAATAACATATTCATTCATTTATTCGTGTATTTATAAAAGCTTAAACCAGATATACCTATTAATGTATTCTCATCAGTCATACATTTCTTGAGTTTTAAAATTCAACACATTAAATTTCATTTGGGGGAGAGAAATTCAAGAGTCAGGGGTCTCAATGCACTTAACATTATTTATTACATCTGCAATAAATAAAAATACACTAATACAATTAAACCAGAAAAAAATACACAACACAGAAATAAACCCAAACTCAAAACATGTAACTCCTCTGCCAGCAGGAAGCTAAAGAAACGGAAAATAACAACATTTAAAATTCTTGATTTAATCGTACTTCTCTGCAGGAAGGATGATTTGAAAAGTGCATTAAAAACAATGTTAAAATACAATCTGCTCATTAAAAGTTTCTCACTCGTATAAATTCAGTCTGAACAGAACAAATCGTGTTTCTTTAATCACACCTGGTGGAAGAAAAACAGAAAAGAAACCAGCGAGCGTCTTCAGAGGGGGGGGGGGGGGTGGTTTAAATGACGTGAGGTAGGACTGAAGGAGCAGATGAATTAAAGTCAATGTTTGTAGTGAAACATTTAAAATCTCAGTCAGGTGTCAAACTGAAGCTCAATGATGAAAATCAAAACAATCTGATTAAATTCCAGATTTTACAATGAGTAAAGAGTAGTGTAAAGATGTTTAAGACTGAAAGCAAATCAAATGTAATCATTGTTGCTATGACGACATTTATACTATTACTGCCGATCATATTTCATCCTCATTAACTGCAGGATGATGATTAACTATAGCAGGAAATGTCCAAATTACTCAATAAAGGTCCATAATGTGGATGCAGGTTTTCACTCCAACCGAGCAGAAGCACACAAAGCTCCGCTCATTTAATCAACTCAGTAATGGAAAAAATGAGAGAAAATAAAAAGATGAGCTCATACTTCTATTTCTTGTTGATTGTCAGCTGTTGGCCTTTCACTAGCCTCTCTGCCCTTTCTGTAACCCCTTGGCCTTTCAAGAACACTGTCCAGATGGTAGGGGTCCTTCCTCTTTTTTGAAGGATAAGTGTTCAATTTGGTGACCTGAAACTTCTAACCGCAAGTCTGGTCCAAACCAACCTTGTTCCTGTTTTAATATAGGAACCAAATTGACTGAATTAGGTTTCCTATGCTATAAAAGAGCATTTGTCTTGCACCCTGGAGACTGCAGTTTTCAGACAGCTGATTGTTTGGAACAACAACCTGCCGACAGATTACAGCCCTTTATGGAGTAGTTTGGAGATGCCTGAACTGTAGTAAATATAATCTTTAGTGTCCGCTGGATGCAGCTGTTGTGATCTGATAGAAACGATCTGCAGCTGAACGTCGTCTGTAGAGGCAAAAGAAACAAAAACTGATCCAAGTAAAGTCCGACCTCCACCCTTAAGTCTGAAGAAGAGCACTGAGCTTGAAACATCATTTGTCGTATCCTATTAAATCTACCTGCATTGGGAGCTGCAGTGTGCAGACTTTTTTCTTACTTCACTTTAAAACCAGCATTTTACTTTTCTTAAATATCCATCCTCACATTACTCCTCAGTTGGTTTTGTGTCATGTTTAACAGGTCAACAGCAGCAGTCTGATTTACTGACATCAATACATCAGACTGTCAGTGACTTTAATTAACCTTTTTATCTGCATTTGAACAGTAGTTTGGTTTTCAAATTAAAAGCAGCAGCCATGACGACACACATCCCAACCCGGTGAACGTCAGGTGTTAAAGGTGGAAACATTTCTAAATTCTCACTGAGCTGTGATTTAGTGTATTAATGTAAAGATGTGGTTGGTTAGGATCTGTAACGTAACAATATTCGGTGATGCTGCGGTCTGCTTTTTGATCTTCAGGTGAGTCGAGAACGCTCCCGGTTAACTTGTCCATGTCGTGGCACATCGAACAGTTTCCAGTGACCTCGTGAGATCCTCAGAGGAGCACGGACACACACTCACAAATCATTATCCACACACACACACACACACACACACACACACACACACACACACACACACGGAGCAGCCAGGTGTGAAATTTCAGTCGCAGGAGGTCACATATGGTGCGTTGTCGAGGGCGACCGGAGCTTGTTGTCATGGCGCTTCAGTCGAGGGTTCAGATCCGTCTCCAGCTCTCTCTGCTTCTGTAGTAAACCCTAAAAACACACACACATATTTATACTTGTGAGGACAATTTTAACCTCATTTTAATTTTATTTTAACCAGGAAGGTAGAGGTTAAATGAAAATAACCCATCCAGATGCATTATGGGAAATGTAGTATACAGTGTTTTTGGAAGTTAGATTTAGATTTACTGACTTTAAACCACATTTAATGTTATATTCTGTGCTGATCTTGGTTGGAGGATGTTTAATTGAAATAATTATTCATATTTTAATCATTAATCTGTTGTTGCAGCAAATATTTACTTTTATCCTGTTGATAAAATCATCAAAGCAGCAGCAGATTCAGATTTATGTGTGGGTGTGTGTCTATGTGTGGGTGTGTGTGTGTGTTACCTGCCGTAGTTGGGCCAGGCCTCTGAGGATCTCCTGCTGTCGGTGTGTGTGTGAGTTTCGGAGCAGCTCCGGGTGGAGGAGGGGGTCTCGATGTGATGGAGGAGGAGGAGACGCTGACCTCTGAGGAGCTTCTGACCGGGAGAAGAAAATTAACTTTATTTATATGCAGCAGACATTACAAAGTACCATAAGCCTCAATGAAAAGATGTTAGTATCATTTTATTATCAGTTCTGACATCTATCCCTCCTCTGTTTCTCTTCCTGTTCTCCTGTTTCTGGGGAAGTTTATCTTAGCAGCGGCTCAAGGGATCAATGCTGTTGTATGTGGCCAAAATTGTAAAGCTCTATGAAGCATATTTGTTATTTTTGGCGATATGAGAGTGATAAAAGAAAGACTAACAAGCACTCAAATCTGTCTGACTCAATCTAAACACTTAAAACATCTAAAATACCCATGAATTCAGGACATGTGTGACTATATTTGTCCACTTTTTACCCCACAACACCGTGTGTGTGTGTGTGTGAGACCTGTGGGGATGTGAGGAGGGGGTGTGTCTGCCGGGTCCAGCGGGTTCAGGTTGAAGACTTCATCGGTCCGGACGTAAGGAATGAACTCTAGCGGAGGAGGAGAGGTGGAGGCCTGCTGGCTCTGCACAGTGTGTCTAACAGCAGGGACGGGAGGAGAGCGCCCCCTGGAGGACACAACAAGATTAAAAACAGCTGCTGATAACTGGACAGATGTTTTATTTTTATTTCCAAGAGTTTTAACTGCTTGTCCTTCCCAGTTTTTAAGATTAGATTAAAACTCTTCTTGTCAGTTCTGTGTGACTCTTTTGAATGTTTTAGTTTTAGGTTTAAAAGTATCAGAATGCCTTTCATCTAGAGCTGAATTAGAGCCTGACTGAAGAGCCTGCTGAAAAATGTGATGATCTTCTACTTTTTGACATAAAAACAGAACATGTACAAACATTTTTTGAAAAAGCACGAGAAGATAACTTCCTAATCAGAGCTGAGTTTGATAATTACATTCTCACCTCTAATCATGTCCAGAAGTTACAGACTCAGCAGAGGGAAAGAAAACCTCCGACTTATGAATCCTGAAATAGATGTTTAACAAAAAAACAAAAAAAAGTCTCACCTTTCAGTGTACACGGCTGCAGAGACTCCCTGTCTTCTGGAAACACTCTCCACCTGGAACAAAAAACATTTAACATATAAAACACAGCTGACAGAGACGGAAAATAAGAAACTTCTAATTGTCAAAAAGTAAAAAGTAAAAGCAAAAAAAAGTAGAGTAACACCAGAGTGAAATTAAACTTTCACTCTGGTGTTACTTTTTAAAATAGACTTCTTTTAAATAGACGAAAAGAAAATTAAGACAAAAGCAGTTTTTTAGAATTCAGTATGAAAGTCTTCCTACCCTCCTGGCCGAACTGGTTCTGGTCTGTGAAGGGTTGGAGCAGAGACGAGGCTCCTGGTTCGGAGCAGGAGGGTCGGTTCGGGGCAGACGGGTCTTCTCCTGCAGGGCGAGGAGCTCGGCCTGCCTCTTCAGTCGATTCTCCTGTCTGTTCCTCTGCAGAGCGGCCGGGTAACGCTCCGAGGCCGGGACGAAGCGACGGCTGGGCCTGAAGGAGCAGAGAGCAGGGATCAGACTAAATACTGGTGTCATGGGTCTGAGCTAAGAGAGTGAGAGTTCGTTCTTTAAGACAATACGAAGCTCAGGAGAGAGGACTAGGATTTCTTTGAGACTGAGAGGACTGAATAAAACCAGATTTTAACACTTTTTTGTGTTCAAATGTTTTTCTTTTCATGGTTAACAAAATAAAACAAAAGGAATCTGCACACCTGAGTATTTGCAATATTTTAAGAGGAAGGAAATTGATTCAACAGAATTGTTAGATCTGGCAGATGCAGTAAACATTGGCGTACATTTTTTTTTTTTTAAACTCCACACGTTACATCCTTGTTAAAAGGATACTTATTTGTTTCTGTTTCTTGGCCATACATTGCTCCACACTCCAGTCCAGTAGGTGGTGGTAATAAATACACAAGAACCAGACTCGTGTGTCTTCTTGTTAATGAGAGAAAGTTGCTTTTATAACTCTTGTCCACATCGTGTCTGAATGTAAAAATCTCTGATGACATTATTACAGTGATCATTTACCTCTGTGTGTTCCACTCAGGCCTCCTCTTCTCTCTCCTGTTTCTTTCTGTTCTGGCAAACTCCTCATATGGATCTCCTCCTCCTCCTCCTCCTCCTCTTCCTCTTCCTCCACCTCCTGCTGCTGCTGGCCGACAGATGTTCTCCTTTCCTGTCCTTCCAGCTCGGTTCCTGTTGTTTGGAGGAGCAGCAGACAGAGAAGGAGGCGGCTGGTTCTGTGCAGAGACTTCAGAAGTCTGAAAAGGAGCAGCTTCTTCTACACAGAAAGAGAAAAAGACAGATATAGTATTTTTATAGTAATTTTTTTTATAGTATTTTATTTACTGCTGCTCTGTGTATGGTAGCAGTAGTAGTAATGGTTCAGTTACCTGTCTGTACAGCAGTGTCTTTTAATGGGAAGACTGGGCTGCTGACCTTCACCTCAACACACTCAGTCTGTCTGGAAACTGCTACACACACACACACACACACACACACACACACACACACACACACACACACACACACACACACACACACACACACACACACACACACACACACACACACAATTTAATTTAATCTCTGCAGAGAAATTCTTTGTAAAGGCAGATGCAATTTCTCAAGGAGCTTCAGGACAAAATCACTGATTTAATTGTAGTTTATCTTTTGAATTGGAGCCAAAATCACAGATCTATTATAAAAATGTCCTGTGGCTGCATGGCTGGACCTTTTACAGTGGTCTCAGTCGGTCATTGAACCAATCAAACAAGCAAACTTAACAAAGTTCATTTAAACACAGGTGTGAAGCACTTTAATGCTGATTTTGGGGACTTTTTTTTTTCTTCTTACCTCTGGGCTCCTGCGTCTCCTGCAGATTTCCATAATCCTGACCTTCGTTTGGCTCCTCTCCCTCATGGCTTGGCTCTTCCTGGACGACACACACACAAACAAACACGTACTGAGTCAAACATTGATACAACTGCAGCAAAATGAACACTTTCAGTTTTATCCCAGTGAGAACATTTTGGCTGGTTTGAAAGTCAAGATTTTGCTTTCAGGTTCAGTGTAGAATTAGATTTAATTGAACGGCCCGGCTGAAAGGTTGCAGCATAAACCACATAAGTACAGCCTCCCTGGTTTGAGACCCTTGATGCATGTCATACCCCCCTCTCTTTCTCTCCCCTTGCTTCCTGTCTGTGTCTCCACTTTCAACTCTCCATTAGAAGGCAAAAAATTCCCCAAAACTTAAAAAAATAAAAAAAAATATAGACAGACATGTGTGTGTGTGTGCGCTGTTCACAGACCTTCTGCTTCTCCCTCAGTGTGTCCATCTCGTATTGTCTCTGCAGCATCTCCCTCTCCAGGGCCACTCTCCTCTCCTCCTCCTCCTCTTCCTCCCTCCTCTTCGCCTCCTCTTGTTCCCTCTGCCGCCGCCGCTCCTCCACCTGGGCCTCGATCGCTCGCTGGCGGAGAAGAGACAGTAAAATATTTAAAAAGCTGACCAATAAAATATGAATGGACTCCTCGTCTCTTCCCTCCTTCCTCCTCTTCTTACCTGCTGCTCCAGCTGTTTGAGCCTCCTCTTCTCTCTCTCCTCGATCTGCACGGGGTCGAGCAGGGCAGTCATGGTTCTCAGATAGCTGAGGAGAGGCAGGGAAACGAAAAATAACATTTACTCTTATGCAGTAAATACAGACAGGTGACAAATTAAAGGAAAAACCTGATTCAATTATTTTTTAAACGTTTTTTTAGACCTTTAAATAGATCCAATCACAAACTTTTGATCTTCCCTCTGGTCTTCACCTCTCCCTCCTACCTGGTTTTGGTCGGGTGTCCGCTAGTCGTGTCCACGCTGGCTCCTCCGACGCTCTCTGCTCCACAGCTGCTCGTAGCCTCCCAGACCAGCGACAGGCTGGAGGAGGGCTCCCACTCCCTCCGCTCAGACTCACAGTGAGGAGCTGCAGGAGGAGCTGAAGGAGCTGCAGGAGGAACTGAAGGAGCTGCAGGAGGAACTGAAGGAGCTGCAGTCTGGACGGGAGGAGGTCTCCTGTGCAGGGAGTCGAAGTGCGTGGCCCAGAGCTCGTGGTCCTCCGTCTGCAGAGAGCCCGGATTATCACATGTCAAAAAGAACACAGAACACAGAAGAATATCAACATGAATCAATGAAGGTTTCTACTGTGTCTCTACTGCACCTGTCAGGTTTCTATTGTGTCTCTACTGCACCTGTCGGGTTTCTACTGTGTCTCTACTGCACCTGTCGGGTTTCTATTGTGTCTCTACTGCACCTGTCGGGTTTCTACTGTGTCTCTACTGCACCTGTCAGGTTTCTACTGTGTCTCTACTGCACCTGTGTGGTTTCTATTGTGTCTCTATTGCACCTGTCAGGTTTCTACTGTGTCTCTACTGCACCTGTCAGGTTTCTACTGTGTCTCTACTGCACCTGTCAGGTTTCTACTGTGTCTCTACTGCACCTGTGTGGTTTCTATTGTCTCTATTGCACCTGTCAGGTTTCTACTGTGTCTCTACTGCACCTGTCAGGTTTCTATTGTGTCTCTACTGCACCTGTCAAGTTTTGTACTGTGTCTCTACTGCACCTGTCAAGTTTCTACTGTGTCTCTACTGCACCTGGTTCTGCAGCACTTTCTCTCGTCTCTTGCGTTCAGTCATCTCGTCTCTCTGTCGGTCCAGCTCCTCCAGCCAGCGTCTCCTCTGCTCCTCTTTCCTCTCCACACTCAGTACCTCCTCCATTGGAGTGAACTCCTTCAAAAAAACACAACACAGTTCAGAGTTCTGGATAAATCTTTTAGATATTTTTGTTTTTTGTTGTTGTCAGATGTGTTTATTCAACGCCAAATTTATGGAGCACATTGTGTGACACCTATGATTCACTTTGAAATAAACGAGGAAAATGATTTTATTCCTAAAATCTTTAGTTGAAGATCAGGGGGAGGAGGAGGAAGAGGGGGAAAGGCTGCTCGGTGTGACAAAGATTTGTATTAACAGGTTTACCCCGAGTCTGAGGCTGGATCTGATGGCTGCAGGCTGCTCCCTGTGGCTCGATGAGCTTCTAACTGATAACACACTTTCTGCGTCATCCTCAGCCTGAAACACACACACACACAGGTTATGAAATATTCTATGACAAGAAATAGGTTTCCTAGCTATGTCAACACTGGATTTAATCTGATCTCATGTCAGTCTGGTCTTCTCTGGTTGTCTGTGGTTACAGGTTTGATATTATGTGTGTCACTGTTTTGGTTTCCAACCTTTGTCATAATGACAACCTGATATTTCACTGAATATATCAGGGACATGTTTTATTGTTGACTTCATTGTTTCAACACAATCTCCAAAAATGTTCTACTAATGTCTCTCCCACACAGAAAGGAAGGTAAAAACAGACTATGAAACATCATTTTTTATGTTTTGACACTACCTGTTACTTAAATAGACACATTTGCATGTACTAATCAATTCTAACTAGTACTTTTTTTTGTGATTATTTCAGTTTACAGAAAGCAATGATCTCCACACTTCAGTATGTGCAACAGTTTGTTATCAGAGTTGTTCTGTTGTTGATCTCGTTCCCACAGCGATGCAACCAACAGTGTTCAAAGGTGAAATACACGACATACCTGCAGTCTGCCAGGAGCTGAACGCTGCTGCTGCTGCTTCAGAGCCACTTGCTCACCTAAAACACACACAAGATTTCATTTGTCAGAAGTGCTTCATTAAATCGCTGCATCCAACAGTTATTTTCAAATATCAACTGTATCTTTTTTTGATTGATTAATTATTTAGGGTATAAATGTCATTAATTATAGCAGTGAGCTCAACTATATCCAGATTATATTAAACTAGTCCTGACTCCTTCTTCATCAGAGAGAGTGAGAATATATGTGTGGGATTATACATTTGGAAGAAGGTTTGAGCCTTAAACATCTTTGTGAGAGCCTGGAGACTGATTATTCAACATCAAAAATTAAAAGCCATTAATTAAATAAAATAGTTTGTAGGCCTAATACCTTGATGTATTTAAAGTGTCATCAAATGATTATTTCTTCCCGAGCTGGAAATACACCTCTGGCATACTATCACTGTACAAAGTTGTATAAGTATAAATCAAACATGTTAGCAAACAGTTTCCTATTTTCAAATCCAGCAGACACAGAGCACCATTACCACCCCATTGGAGTCATGCTTGTGTCCATCTGGTGAATATAAGCAATCATCACTCTCCTTTTAGCTCTGATTCAGCCTCCACCAACTTCTAAGAAAAACATAGATCTCTGTAGCGACTACATGCTCCAATTTATAACTTTGTCTGTCTGCCCTTTATTGCAGGACGGTGGTGTACGGTGAGTTTATCAGAGCTGATTCACTGAAAACAAAGAGACTGAATCTTAAATGTGCCATAAAAACAAAACTATGTGTGTAGAGCTGCAGAGCTGGAGAATTGCAGTGGATTTTCTGTGGGTTCAGACCTACATGCTTCACCTTTTAATTTACATGTAGTAATTTCTTAGTAATTTTAAAAATATGCCTGTCTGCTGTTTGGTGCAGGGCGGTGGTGTAAGATGGGTTTATCAGAGCTGAGACTGAACCAAAAGCAGTAAATGTGCCATTATAAAACCGAAACTACGCCCGAAAAGAGGCTAAAAAAGTATGAATTACTAAGGCATTAAGATTATAGTGTGTGTTTGTGTGTATTTACTGAGTTCTCTCCTCCACTGAGCCTTCTTGGCGTCCATAGCAGTTCTGCTCACTGACTGTCGCTCCTCCAGCCAGCTGAACACACACCCAGACGACCTGAACAACAGCAGTAACAGTATTCTGCTTTTAACCAACATTTTAGAAATACAGAGTTTAAAAAAAACTACTTTGCTTCTTGCACAAAGAGAACACAAAAAAACACCAAAGCATTAACAGCTAAACACATATATAAAGAAGCATAGTTTGGGGTAATGGAAAAAAAACATAAAGTGTCATGTAATCAAATAATATAATAATTTGTGTAATTTTGGATTTAAGAGAAAAAGCAAGCTGATTTTGCTTCTAAAGAGGTCAAAACTCCTACATATTAGTCTCACACTAAAGTTTTTCTTCCATCTCTTCAAAGTGTTGCTGCAGTTATAAAACCACCATCATAAATGCTTTCTTTATCCAGAGGAAACAAACATCTTGTGAAACTGCCTGCTGAGCTCCTCACCTGTTGTCTTTATCCTGTGAGGTTCCAGCTCTATCAGTTACTCCTCCTCCCTTCTTAATTTCTTCTCCTCCTCCTCCTCCTCCTCCGTCTTCCTCCTTAATCTCTCCTCCTCCTCGATCATTAACCAAAGAGCCAGATTTTGAGTCTGCTTCATTTCCTGACAGAGAAAAAGACATGAAGCTGCACATTATATTGACAAGGAGGGAAAGACTACTGTCTGATATGAATTTGTACCTAATTGATATCATTTGGTATTTTTTTTGTTGCAGATTCTGCTGGATTATTGCCACCATTGTCTGAGTTTATAATGTCCACTTCTCTCTGTGCTGCAGTCCTTTTCATTACTAACTCTCACTCACTATCAGTCCCCTGTTTCCTGTGGTCCGCTGGTGGGTTTTGGCCATTGCTGGAGGTCTGGACAGTGTTGAGGATGCGCTGCAGCTGCTCACTGGTCAGACACACCATGCTGTCCCTCAGTCCTGCGTCCCCATTGGCCAGCGTGTCCTTTAGTCGTTCCTTTCCACCACCTTGAGTCTGAAGCTGTCCTTTTTTCCCACCGGCTTTCAGGGATCCAACAGTGGAGCTCTGCTGGTGTCTGTCTGACTTCACCTTCATCGCACACACACACACACACACACACACACACACACACAGATGTGATGTCAGGAACAGTCAAGAGTAAAAAACAAATAAATGGGATACGGCAGGGTTAGGATTAGATTTACCTTGGGTTCAGCTTTAGCACCGCCCCCTGCTGTGTGATGCTCCCGTGTTTTGGATACTGCCAGTGAGGTGCTTATTCCCCCATCAGCAGTGATGCTGGAGGTAAAGGAGGTTGCTGCACCTCCTGCCTTGACCCGAGCGTGTCTGCGCTTCCCTGCCTGCTGCCTGGCTGGACGCTCCACTTGCACCTCCTCCACACAGGACGGCTGCCTGGGGCTCAGGATCTTAGCCGCTCTGGGCCTGAAGGCCAGCTGCTGTGTGTGTTAAATTAAAATGATATCAGACAAAACAGTAAGAGATGACAAAAAGATAGTGTCTGAATTTTCCTATCAGCTTTTTTCCCTATTGGAAACATGAACCTGTGCCTTCCCAAAATAGTGGATACTTTTATAGCAGCAGATTAATGCTAATGATTTTGAACTATCACATATAGCTGGAAGGTTCAGGTGTCTACACACTTTTGGACATACAGCGCACATCTAGGTTACTTTAACATTGCAACACATTGAGTGTCTGTTCCATTTTAAGCTTTACTAATTTCCTGGGAGCCTAAATTTGTTACAAAATGCAATAAAAGCTGCTCAGAGACACAAAAAAAATCAATACATTATTTTTAATTTGCACAATTACTGAGCTGTTTCCTAAAATGTCTAATAAGACATTGATTCACAGTGAGGAAGTCTGGTTTCTGCAGAGCAGATTATATTTTCCATTCTTGTGTTTCACATGTAGAAATGCAGATTTATCATGATCAGACTTTAAGGAAGATTCCTACCTTTACTGGATTCTTCTCAACACCTGCTGTGGAGGAAAGACGTAACAGTGAACAGCCGTGAATATGTTACATGATAGGTTTGTCAGAGAGAAATAAAGCGATACAGAAAACATGTGTGAAGACTGGTTTAGTCTAACAACTCAAGTGGAGAAAATCTATAACAAATTATTTTATCCAACGTGTGTCTATGAGTGCTGGGTGTTCATAATGTATTGAAATGTAATATTCATCAACTAAAAAAGTAAAAAACAAACTATCCTTAAAGAAAAGCTGTGTAAAATGACAGTATGTGCAATATGTACATTTAATGAGTGAGAAAATGTTTTTGCAAAAATAAAAAAATTGTCATTTGAAGATAAAGTCTCATTGAATGCAAACTACAAAATACAAAGCAGCACACTAATGTCAAAATTGCTCATTAATAATCGTCAAAAGTATTCGAAATACAGTAATGTAACTGACAGGACCTGATGTAAAGAGCAGGTCTGTGAGTGAACTTTCCCTGGACTGATAAAGGTTAAAAAGCTGAAGCCTCTCACCATGACTGAGTACAATCAACTTGGGTTTTCCATTTTCAAGTTCAAACAGCAGGCCGTCCCTGATCACAAAGACACAACACATCTGAGTGAACAACAGAAACATAACGACAGAAAAGTAGAAATCATACTGAACATTTTTATTGTGTTCTGTATTGTGCGTGTAAAACCAACATTTCAATGGTCTCTAACATGGCTTATTTTGTTTTTCCTGCAAAAATATGTTTTCGTGGGACAGAAATGAACTAAACTGAACAGACTGCTCAAAAGAAAAATCTTAACATGGGAGTAGAATCACTGAAACAGTACTTCATTAGCACTGGATTTGGAGGTCAGAGGTGGCGGAGGTCTCAATTACCCAGCTTACTTACTGCTTGACAATAAGAGTTTGTCATTTTCATTGATGTGCAGAGATACAACAGTAAATATTGGATCAGGTTGCCAGGTGATTACAGTACATATTGTCACATGGTGCAGGTGCAGCACATCAAACTCAAACACTGAGTAACCACAGACAATATTGGCCTATTTCATATAATTTCGCTCTGATTTTATTTTATTTAAGTATCCCTGTGTTTTGTGTTTTACTTCACTCCAGCTATATTAAAAGGACAGGTTCATATTTTTAAAAGTGTGTCTTAAAACAGCACTGAAAGAGGTTTTCCTCGCTGCAATCATTCCTCTTGTTCATACTGACTATTAAAAGATCTCCTTTAAATGTGCTTTAAATGGGAGTGATGGGGTCCAAAATCCACAGTGTGTGCACACAGTCAATTTGTGCAATAATGCATTTAAAAGTTGATCTGAAGCAGTCTGAGTTAGTCATATTAAGTGGATATCTGCCACATTTACATTTACAGACAAATTCCCTCTTTGTGTTTCCCTGTTGAGCTGTGGTGGAAGTATAGTAACAAAAAGAGGAACTTTGGCACTAAAAACACTGTAACATTGAAATATATGTACTTGATGTGACTCATTTGGACATCTGAAGCTTCAAATAAACTTTTAAATACATTTTTTTGCACAGGAGGAGGACTGTGGATGCTGTCCTAACAGAAGGAGGACTGTGGATAATGCACTTATAATGTTAAGAGCATTATCTACAGAGCCCCCATTATTAAGGGATCTTCTAATGGTCAGTATGAACTAAACGAATTGTTATGGCAAGAAAACACATGTGTCAATGTTGATTTTGGCACTTTCCTATTGTTTTAAGACAGACTAGAAAAATCATTAACATGTCCTTTAATGTTTACAACTTAGTTTCAGTGATTTTACAACGAAAAGCAAAAATGTGGACTAAAGGTAACACGTTCTTATTATAACTGTGCATACTACGTTATATAAATAACACTATATAAACATATCATGCCGTTTTCTCATACAGATAACACTGTATAATGATGTAATGTATAATCTTTGTCCATTTGACTGCGACACATACCGTCAACGTGTTAGCCTAGCGAGCTAATGTTACTGAAGAAAACAGACTCACCCGAGATTCATGCCGACAGAGACTGGTTTATTTACCGGCTTGTTTACCGACAACCTTATAAAACCCCAGAAACTGTTAATAAATAATTTATAATAGGAAGGAAAACGCCTTTTTGTCCCCCTCTGCCTGCAGCTCACGCCAGTTCCTAGCTGGTAAATTGTGTATGTTGGTTGCTGTCAACGACCAAAAATGGCTTCGCTGATTGGCTGATTCTCTCTCCAACGCGATACTAACAACCAATCAGATGTCTTCATTTGAAAGTTTAGGTTAGACGATGATGCATTTAAAGTCACTGGGAATTTATTTAAAAGTGGTGGAGATGTAAGCCAAAATATAACGATTACTTGTTACGGTTTGATGCTACTACCGTTGACGTTTACTTATTAAACGATTAGTACTGCTAATATCTTTGTTAAAGACGACCAGCTGCTCAAATCATCTGTAGAGCATATGCAATTGGCATTTCCCGCGGACACAGTAACCCTCTACGGCGATTAGGCTTTACTAAAGGCCAGTGAAGGCAACCTATAAGATAAAACACCATATAAAGTTTATGGATAACTTTATATTTTACATGTAGCTGTTTCCATCACAGGTACATATAATATAAGTAACACAACACACAATATTTGTATTTTATTAGCAGTATTTATCACCTATGACAGCTGTCACACAACAGGACTCACGTAATATATTTCTGACCTTAACTCTTACCTTCAACTGTCCCTTTCCCTAAATATTATAGGGCTTTATTGAGGAGTGAGTGCAACACAATCCCCCAGTCCCTGGAGGAGGAGACAGATGAAGATATCTGCGGCTGAAGGTTGTAGGTTGTACACTGAAGACTGTAGGTTTTAGACATTGACTGTATAGAAATAATATGTATATACAGTCAGTGGTTTTAGGTTGTGGATTGAAGGCTGGAGATTTTAGGTTGCAGGCATTGACTATATAGAGATAATAATACATAAATAATATGCATACAGTCAGTGGTTTTAGGATGTAGGTTGTAGGAGAAGATTGTAGGTTGTAGGGGAAGATTGTAGGTTTGTGCATATAGATAATCTTATGAAATCAGTCAATAATGACTGTAATCTTTATATACTGTCAGTGGTTTTAGTTATTAGGTTGAAATTTGAAGGCTGTGGGTTGTATGTTTTAGGTCAAAGGCTGTAGATTTTAGGGTTTATGCTGCAGGTTTTATGTTTTAGGCTGCAGGTGGCGCCATAGCCTCACCACCACCATGCAAATGACCTGAACTGTAAGAAGAGGCTGCTTTAGCCTCCTGCTGGATGTTGTTTTTCCAACCTTAATCAGTTTCTCTAAACACCAACATCCATGTAACCCTCCTCCTCCGGTATCTGAAGCACATCCACCGTGACTTTACCAACCCAGTGTCTCTCCCTCCCTCATCCCTGGTCGGTGCTCCTGAAAAGGTATGTTGTTATTATCGTGACAGAGAGAGAGACTGCGTAACGTCAAATAACGGGGATGCTAGCTCTGGGTTAGCTTAGCATTTAGCTTAGCATTAGCTTAGCATGTAGCATCAGAGGCTACTTAAACGGCGGCTGCTGTCGAGCTAAACGTCAGTGTGTTTTCCTGCTTGCTGTCCCGGGACACAGCTCCACCTACACCACCTAAAGAAGAGGGAGAGCTTTGTTTTTAAAAAGAAAGAGAGGACATGGATCAATGAGAGGTATTAACTTTTTATTCTTAAGCTGATGATTTTTATTAAAGATGAGCGTTTATATATAGCTTGACATAGCTACAGCTAGCCGTGTTGTCAAGCTAAGGTCAAGAAGAGCTGGCCAGTATTGACAGCTAACAGCTAACTAAACGTGCTACCAAAACAGAAAGAACGAGAGAGAGAAAGAGAGAGAGAGAGTTTAAAGGTGTTGTTGTGTGTTAGCAGCTTGGTATTTATCATCAGAGCTGGATAAGCTTGTTCTCAGGTTAATATCAGAGGTAGATGATGTGGTATGTAACATTAAAGAGGCGAGTCTTTTTAAAAGTTTCAGTAGCTTTGAAGCTAGCTCCGTGTAAATATAATTTAAGGTGTTTTATATTAGAGCAGGGATGTCAAACATGCGGCCCGCCGAGGGGTCCAATCCGGCCCACTTCCCTTCCTGTCTTCTTTCCCTTCCATCTGTCTTTCACTCCTTCCTTACTTCCATCTGTCTTTCCTCCCTACCTTCTGTCCTTTTCTTTCTTTCTTTCTTTCTTTCTTTCTTTCTTTCTTTCTTTCTTTCTTTCTTTCTTTCTTTCGTTCTTCCTTCTATCTTTCCTTCCTCCCTTTCTTTCATCCATCTTTCTTTCTTTCTTTCTTCCATCTTTCCTCCCTGTCTTCTCTTCCTTCCATCTGTCTTTCACTTCCATCTTTCCTTCCTCCCTTTCTTCCTCTTATCTATCCTTTCTTTCTTTCTTTCTTTCATCTTTCTTTCCTGCCATCTCTTCCTTACATCTTTCTTCCATTTTAGCATCCTGTCTTTCCTTCCTTCCTTCCTGTCTTCTCTTCCTTCCTTCCTTCCTTCCTTCCTTCCTTCCTTCCATCTGTCTTTCATTCCTTCCTTCCTTCCTTCAATCTTTTTAATGGACCAGCCCACATAAAATTGTTCTGTATGTGGCCCTTGAATGAAGAAGAGTTTGACCCTCCTGTATCAGAGGCTGGATTGAGACAGGACTGGTTTATTAGAGAGGTACACTAGTGTACGACAGGGTTAGCATCGCTGTATAGATGGTTATTACTGTATGACATGTTAACAGAGGAGCTTTGGTGGGTTTGACTGGGTTAAAAGGTTTAACGAGCTAGCCATAGCTGCATTGAGTGTGATTTATTTATTTATTTAATTGCATTACACACATATATACACACAGAAAAAGGGATGGAGTTATCAGGAATTAAACATACATGAGATTCGTGACTATTATATTGGATAATTTAGCAAAGGAGTTGTATACTAAATACTCTAATCAGTATATCAGTGTTAAAATGAACAAGCAATTAATTTATAGTGATAGCTGTACCCAAATATACACACAGAAAAGGGATGAACTTGTTAGAAATAAATAAATAAACATGAGATTCGTGACCATTATATTGTATATTTTAGCTAAAGAGTAGTGGGGTTGCATGAAGACTGAAATACAAACACTAAAATCAGTATATCAGTGTTGAAATGAACAGTCAGTTAACCTTTCTGTTGTCCTCGGGTCAAATTTGACCGTTTAAAAAAAAAAGCTTTTATATCAGAAATATGGATTTTATTTCATCGAATTGCCTGAAAATCACACAGATGGTTCCATACTGCATTATTTGCAAATATAATCATCCCCTGTTTCATTGAATTGAGTGATAGTTTGTACTTTCTATAAACAGTCAAACCAGAACAGGTCAATTTTGACCCAGGAGGACAAAAGGTGTGATTATTATAGCCAGAAAAGTTGCACGGTTGGTCAATGTGAATGTGTGTGACGATGACCGCACTGCTGGTCGTGTTTATTTGTTGTCACACAGCTTTGTTATAATGGTATTCTTCACATGACCACAGTGGTATTAGCTGCAAATAAACAGACTGTCATAACTGTAGGTGGGATCAAGTGGCAGCCGAGGCTGTGATACTGTTTATGCTCTTAAATCTCTTTTTATTACAGCGTCAAGTCAGGTCAGTTTTATTTTGTAAAGCTCAATATCACACATTTTTTCCACAGCATGCTTTTTACAATCTGTACAGCAATACAACATCCACTATATCCTGATTCAAATAAGGAAAAACTCCCTAAAAGTGTTTTTAACTGGGGGAAAATTGAGATTGTTTACTGGAAATAGTATTTTATTTTATTTGATCACTTTCACTCTAACATTGCTCCGTTTTTTTTACTACTGCACTGCTGTGACACTTTTAATCTCTCCCAAAGGGATAAATAAATATTTATCTTATCTTATCTTATCTTTAATCTCAGGAAGAGCAACAGAGGAGGGATCCCTCTCCAAGGAAAGACAGGCATGCATTAAAATGTTGTGTGTACAGATTAAAACAAGAGATAAGAATTAAAGAAGTGCAGCATGGAAAAAAAACAGGATGAGAAAAGTATAATTCTTCTAAATATCATGCTGAGAAAAACCTAGATTCCTTCTATAATTCACACCAGTCAGCAGGGTTGATTGTGATTGATGAGATGTATATAACACTGTATAACACATTTAAATGCACAGAAAGTTACCTCCTTCATGTCTGTCTGGTTTCTCTTAGCATCAGTGGACTTCAAGCTGATGTCCAATTCTCCATACTCTGACATTTTGGATTTTAAGCACTAGAAATTGCTGTTTGCTTGATTAAAAATACCTAATTAAAAGGTTTGGCTGTAATAGTTTTATATTTTATTATTTGAAATTATCACACTGAATGACGAGTTTGTACATTTTGTCATGAAGAGCAGCCTGGATTGGATTTTTCACAATTACTTTAAGATATTGTATTATTTTTTTATTCACGTTGGTTATAAGTGTCTTTTGGGGATTCTGGATATAACTTCAGAACAGTAGTAAATTAGCATGAGAAATAAATGTCAATCGAAAATATTGGTTGTTACTTTCATCCTTCACCGCCTTAAATTAATCTCCACAGCTGCAGAGATACTTAAAGTGGTTATAGAGGTTTATTAATGGTAATAACTTTTCATTTAGAGACGAATAAATATGTACAATTCCCTTAATAACAGTTAATAAGCTGAAAGTCACCAGTTCCCTGTAGCACAGGAATACTGTATATGCTTTAATATGATCTCTGGGCTTTTTATATGCCGTCATTAGTCTCTGGCAGTAAGCCACAACAGGAAATGAGAGGAGGGAGTCGGGGACGTCCCTGCAGCAAATATTTTAACATTAAGTCTGCTTTGATGCTTCAGTTTAGTGATGATATAAAGTGTGTGCAAGTAAATTCAAAGGTCTGGGTTTCTGTGGAAGTTGATGGACTAAAGCATGATGACACAGGTCTGGTAGGAGAGTGTCAAACGAGTGTTGAACTTTGAGTTAAGTTTATTATTATTTGTCAACGTTTTTCTTTATTTGAATCAAGGTTTTAAGGATTTTGTGTTGCTGTACAGGCTGTAAAACCCTCTGAGACAGATTTGTGATATTGGGCTGACAGATCAAAATGAACTTGATATAAATTATGTAAATTTAAAATCTTGACATTAGGTGTAGGCAACTTCTTTTGTGTTAAATTAAAGACGATTATACCCACTAGACAGGTATATGCAACACAATATGAAACCTATGCAAATTAAAGCTATTCTGTCCTTGAATATTTACAAAGATGCACTACTACAATTTATTTAAGTGTTTCGCTCACCTGATCAAATTTAATATCAATCAATGAATCAATCACTCATTTGGGCAATAAAATGTTGTTTTTTTTAAATGGTGAAAAATGTTGATCAGTTTCCTAAAACCTAAGATGATGGCCTCAAAAGCCTTTTTGTGTTGACCAACAGACCACAACCCAAATATATTTAGTTTACAATCATAGAAAATGAAATAAACAAGAAAATATTCACATTTCCTCTTAAAAAAACCTCAAAACCAATATCAGAATAGTTTGTGATTCATTTTCTGTAGCTTGACTCCACTGTTGACTCACCACAACCACTCATATCACTTTATCATCTCAACAAAATTACAAATAAAACATTTCTTTCTCCAAACTCTTAAACCTTTTCTCGGGCGCTGCCGCTGCTTCGTTTTGAGGAATGTAAACAAACCTCAGCCGGTCTCGGCGTCGGCGTCTTCTGTCGCCAAACTATAAATTAAGAAAGATGTGTGACAACCGTCTGTCGGATGGCTCAAGTATAATTTAGCCTCAAGTCTATAATTTGATAATTTAGCCTTTTTCCCGGCAACCAACCGACCAACATCTGGCGTGATCGTAACATCAAGGACTGCATTCAGTGTGGAGCCAGAAACCAGGAAGATCCAGCATGTTAGTAGATTATTTAACGCTGGAACAAACCATGAAGAAGGAGTTTTAAATCAGCTAATGTTTAAGTTACAAGACTGACTTTGGACTTGATTTTGGCTCTTTGGTCCCACAAATATGGCAGAAACTTTATTTATAGAGCACCTTTTCATAGTTAATGTACTTCAAAGTGCTTCATAGCTGATTTACAAGCTGATAATAAGACAGAACAAGTGACAACAGAAAGAAAAGGAACACAGAAACGATGAAAGAAAAAATTAACAAAGAAAAAATTGAGACCGATGCACATGAGCGAAAATAAGAATGATAAAAAATTATAATTATATAAATTAGAAAAAAAAGAAAATAAGACAAAGTTTATTAAAAAGCAAGATTAAAAAATATTAAAAAGACAAAAGAATTATGAAATAAAAGATTAAGTTTAATAAAAGCTAAACTAAATTTAAAAAAGAGATTAAGACAAAGTAAATCAAATCGATTAAAAGAAAAAAACTGAATGATAATAAAATTACATTTAAAAAAGTAGAGTAAAATTTTAAAACATCAAAATAAATCAAATAAAAATAGAATAAAACGGCTATAAATATTTTCTTAATAAACAAACGGGCTGAACAGGTTGTTTTTTTTTCATCACTTCCAGCTGTAATACCACTAATGCTTCATGCTGGTTATAAAACATCGCTGCTTGTTACCTGTGCAGAGGGGATTTTTGTCAGGAGGATTGGTTGACCCCCCCCCCCCCCCATGAAAATACTGTGTTGTCAGGAGGTAGCATTTTCACATAATTTTGGACTATCATCATTACAATATTCATTAAAACAACAGCACAGGTTGCATCTTTTCACTGTGCACTCAGACATTAGCAACCTTCATACTGAACTGACATTAAATTAATGCACATAAATTGGGTAAATAAACAATTGTAGCCCTTTTTTTAGAAGGGGGGGGGGATTCAGCTAGCCGGGTGGGCCGCCCCTCCGAGGAAATGATAGAGGAAACACTGCTGTAGAAATACATAACAAAATTCAACATTTCTCAGTGTTGTAGTTATATTTCATCAGCGCAGCCCCGAGGAACATGATGTGACTCGATGAATAGACAATCTTTATAAAATGAAGTCAGATGAGAGTATCACATAAATAAAAAATATTCCCACTGTGCGGGAGTGACAGGCAGTAACCGGCTATTTAATTTAAAAAGGGAGATTATCTGCATGTTTAAAAATGAGCCTCTAATAATTCATTGACACTCGTTAGTCTCACAGAGCTTTCTGCAGTTTCTCTACATCAGCACGAGTAGTTCTGGTTTTTCATGCAGTATATTTCCTTCCACGTCTGCTGCAGGCTGCTAACGGGTTAAAAGGAACAAAAGTACTGCCTCCTCAAGCTGTTAATCAATGAGAAGTCTTAATTGACCAAGTATTTTATTGGTTGGTTTGTCACAGGTGGAAAATAACTTGAACACAGAACGTCATCCAGAAATGTGCCATCTTTCAGTCGCTTTGCCCGACAAAACATTGATATTTGCTTAATTAACTCTCCATTTTTATATTGTATGAATGCCAAATAGAGCTGGGCAATAAATTGATACTATATCGATATCGTGATATTTTATAGATATTGTCTTAGATTTTGAATATCGTAATATGGTGATATGGAATAAGTCTCTTTTCCTGCTTTTAGAGGCTGCGTTACAGTAAAAATTTAAATTTCTGAGCTTAACAGACTTGTTCTATTATCTGCCTTTTTTCTCTTACTCATTATGTCCACATTACTGATGATTATTTATCAAAAATATCATTGCGTAAATATTTTGTGAAAGCACCGATAGTCATCCCTACAATATTATCCAAATATCGATATCGAGGTATTTGGTCAAAAATGTTGTGAAATATGATTCCACCCAGCCCTAATGCCGAACTGAGCGGAAGATGAAGAAGAATCAGAAAACAGACCGAATGGCGCTTTACCAGTTAACGTTGTTTTACATACTAATTAGGACCAAATAATAGTCGTATTTTGAGTAGTTAGGTGTTGCTGTTTATAAAGGACCGAACCAAGCGTTGTCGTCCTGGTCCAGCGCTGGAGTTCTCCTTACAGTGTCCGCAACTCCGCATATGAAGGGATGGGGCTGAACCAGCCAAGCCGAGAACATGTTACTAACAGCGAGCTTCAGGCTGAGAGTCCTCCTCTGTGTCCAGACGTGTTGAGACTCACGCAGACACTGGTACGAGCCAGAACTGCAGCGTCCCGCCTGCCATCCGTAGAGACATACGGAGAGAGCCGGCTGTCAGAGAGCGAGAGACGAACACAGAGAGACCCGAGAGAGCAGCTGCTCGCTAACAGCTATGTGTGTTTAGAGCAGAGAGCGGGAGAGAGGACAGATGTCTCACTCTAAGGGGAAATTTGTATTTTTCTTTAATACAGCCAAGTATTCACCATAATCAATATTATAAATATGCAAAGACTAGTTGATTAAGGGCTTGAACTAATGACTAGTAGGAAAATCTTCGGATAAAATGTTTGTATACACCTTCCTGACAATGTCAACAAAAACTTAAAATGTATAAACTTCATACATTTAAAGCAGAGTTGTTGTATTGGATTGCAGAGGTGTACCTAATAAAGAGGCCAGTGAATGTACATTATATAGATAAGGTATTCAATTAAATTTATTATATAGTAATTACTAGTTATGTTGTTTTATATTCTCTGGACTAAATTTTCTAGTTCATTCTCTGAACTTTATTATAGTTAAGTAATATATACATATATATAAAAATACTGTATGAGTTGGAGGAGAGCAACTGCAGCTTCAGTAGCACTAGCATCACGTTTTTGGGCTGAATTTGCTTCGCGCTATCTTTTCATGGTTGCTGAATGAGAAACGGCTGAGTGACTAAAGGGGCATTCCCACCAAACGCATGGAAAGGAGATTACTCACGCGACAAACGAGAATCCGTCGCGCTTCTCGCTCGAGTTTGGACGTGAGACCATAATGTAAGTTTGCGTTATTGCGTCACTCGCGCGAGAAGCGAGCCCGCCCATTTTCACTAGATAACAACAACATTGCTTCTTATCTCATCAACCATGGCTGAGATCACTTCCTCTTTTCTCTCATATGTCCCTGAGGCTCTTCCATTTCCTGCGACACACAACAGCTGACAAAAACACACGTAAATCAACTGTTGAATCTAGTAAACCAGTAACTTTATGCTGGGAAAGCCAGCTATTTTTTTTTTCCTTCAATAAATCTTTATTGACAATAATATTTCAGTACAAAGGGTGTTATTAATGTACATACAAACAAATGAACAGCAGCCAGGGGGGTTATTCAAATAAATACAGTAAATAAAGAGCACAAATTATATGTTGTGATAGCTTTCTTATTATTTGAGTCACAGATGCTCTGGATGTATTGGTCAGTTTCCCTCGGGAAAGCCAGCTATGCTAACTGGGGCTATACGTCAGTGACGTCGGGTGAATCTCAACGCTGATAGGCTGTTCTGGAGCTTTCATTAGTACCACATGATCTTCATCAGCAGCAGATAAATTTCCCCCTAGTTGAAATTCTAATTCTAAATTTCAGGACTTCTCTTACTCTCTCTTTTGGCTGAAAAGTTGAGATTGAAAGGTCACTTTATCTTGAAAACTGTGTTGAAAGTTTTGGTTGCCGTGGTAATCCCATAGTTACTTAATGGGAGTCGGCATCAAAGAAAAGGGAGACGTGAGTGTCGTGTAAGTCGTTCACGTCAAACTTCGGCTGAACTGTCTTCACCGAGTTGATAGCAGATATTTACTGAACAAAAATATTTTTGTGTGGTGCTGCTGGAAGAAATCTGCATGATTTTAATTATTGATTAGTTTAAATTATTTCCCAGCATGCTCGTGGCCACACTGAGGGGGTCCTGTTCAATCAATAATAGATACCGCTCATAAATTCAGAACATAGAAACTCATGTGGAGATCGCTTCACTAATCAAAGGGACAAAAAACCCCACTTTGGACACAGACTGTTTCCCGCTGGCTCGATTGATAGATTTTGGATGGGTTGTTTTGGTGTTTGGTTTTTCTTCTCTGTGACACATGTGAGTGAAACTTGTCCGTCACGCACACACATGTATGAGGATGGGCCGTGAGGATTGTGGTGAGAAATGATCCCAGATGGTGGACGTGAGGTCTTGGTGGTAGTTTTGACAGGACAGTGTGTTCTTTCTTTCTGTGTGTGTTTGTGTGTTTGTGTGTTTGTGTGTTTGTGTGTGTGTGTGTGTATGTGTCAGCAGCTGTTGGACTCTCGTCGGGGGACGCAGGGCAACAGCTGTGTGTATGTTTTTGTGTTTTTTTCACGGCATATTTTGTGATTTTGGGGACTGAACTGTGAACCGTGTGTTTGGGGGATTCTCTCCCACAGCGCTGAACGATAAAGAGAAAGCTTTTTTTTCTCTTCTTCCTCTCTTCTCTCTTTCCATCCTCACGCTATCATTTCCTCTTCTTTTACTTCACTACCTCTTTTTGTCCTCTTATTTCATTCCGCCCTTCTCGCCCCAAGTTTGTCTATTTTCCTCGACTCATCACCATTTCCTTTCATCTCCTGCTCCTTTCTTCCATCCACTTTCTTTCTTTGTTTACATCCTTTTTCTCCTTATCAGTTACACTTGAACTCAGTTGAAACTTGTTTTTCTGTGTTTGTTTGTTTGTTTGTTTGTGTGAGGATTGTGGTGAGTAATGATCCCAGTTGGTGGACGTGAGGTCTTGGTGGTAGTTTTGACGGATCTGAACTGTTGACAGGACGGTGTGTTCTTTCTTTCTGTGTGTGTGTGTGTGTGTGTGTCTGTGTGTGTGTGTGTGTGTGTGTGTGTGTGTGTGTGTGTGTGTGTGTGTGTGTGTGTGTGTGTGTGTGTGTGTGTGTGTGTGTGTGTGTGTGTGTGTGTGTGTGTGTGTGTGTGTGTGTGTGTGTGTGTGTGTGTGTGTGTGTGTGTGTGTCAGCAGTACATACCTCCAGCCCTTATTAAGCATTATTTAGCCTGGCTATGCTTCACTAATACGACCAACTCAGCAATAAACACACACACACAAAGCTGCTGAGTGAAGACATTGTGATGAGGGTGATGATGATGAAGATGATGTCTCAGCTCTAAAGGCCTATGGCTGTATGTTGAATTTTGGGGATTATAACAGAATCTCAGAAGTAGGAGATGAGCAGGGAAAGGTTGACCTCAGGTCTCTACACTGAAAGCCTGAGGTAAGAGGAGCGGAGGAATCTAGTGCATGTATGGGAGCCTAATGATGCAAAAAGTAAAATTAGTTGCACTACCAAATTAAACCACAATTTATATGTATGTTGATCCATTTGTTTGATTGTGTGATACAGGATTTGTACAATTTACTTTTATTTCTGTGTTTTTAAGAGCAATATGTTATAATTTGATTATTTATTTCATTTATGTTTATATACTAGAATTATTTCTATTGTTCATACTTAATTTTTTATATTTGTGATTGTATATGATTTTGGTATTTATGGTTTTAATTTCCATAAATATCAAAATGATCTATCTATAAAATATCTACCTATATGGGAGGTTGGGGTTTTTTCAGTGCTGCATATTGCTAATCTATACTTATATACTATATACTTTATACTTAATACTTAATACTTAAAGGAGAACTGAAGTGACATTCATTACAAGATGGTTAGTTCAAACTTTTCAAAATGCATCTGCATTGTTTTGCATTTTGTGACTTTCAGTCAAATTAAATCTATTTTTCCAGTCATATATTTCATAATGGAAGTTTTGTCAAAAATAGTGTTAAAATCTCGTCTCGTTTAGTGTATCGTCACACCGCTAATAAACATACACAGGCCACCGCCTCAGGTCAGTGAAGCAAATCTGTCCGACGAGAGCGATTAGCCTGGCTAGCTATCATTATTCATAAACGAGAACCAAAGATACCAGGACTATTTCACTTTGGATCCACTTGCTGTAATTAGTTTCCATCAGTAAAGCTCTTATGTGACCGAGCAGCTGCAGCTAAATGTGGTTCTTTCCCACCGTTTTCTGATGATTTAATCCCTCTAACTTCACTTCATGAAGAGAGATAAGTACGCTCTTAAACTGGAGTGGCTGCCTCCTGACAGCGAGCGCCGACCACTCGGATGTAAAATTAAAAACAACACAGCTGGTTGTTGTCACGCAGCGATGAAGGACGAATGATTTACTGCTGCAGAGACACGACTAACAAATTAATCCACAAGTGAAACTAAAGATGAAAAGATTCAGTCTGATAATCTGACTGAATTGCTGTTTTGTGACACTGTGTTCATGCTAGCTGCTGTTTTTCTTAAATCAATCTCAGTTCAGTCCCTTCAGTGTCATTTTCAGTCAGCACTGAAGCCTTGTTGACGTTTGATCGGAGGACAAAGTGAACCGTAATCAAATAACCAATGATGGTCTACAAACTGGCACGACTGCTACTATTATTTTGGGCATCTGCTTCACCTGTTTGAAACACTGAAGAGTGGCGAAAAGCGTCCTGAGGCGGGCTGTCGTGCAATTTCTACGTAAACCATCGGCTGCGAATTTTAGCCAAATATTTTTATTTATTCTATCACTGTCATTTAATTACACTGCTGGGACCTGAGTGCACAATTTGTTCTGTTCATGTGAAAAGATGTTTCTGAATGACAATAAACAAACCTTGAACCTTGAACCTGCAGCCAATCAACACACAGAGTCGTCTGACGTGTCAATTAATTTATTCCTGCTCTAAACACATTAAACACATAGATTCTGCACATCACATCCGGCACGACGACACAGTATACAGTCACAGATGCAGAAAACATAAGGCTGATTGGACAGAGATCTCCAGTCTGCTTGGTGTGGCTGCTGAGTTTGAACCGAGCTGCATGAGAGTCAATATTTGGATCATTTTTAGTGCACTAGTTTGTCTTTCTGCTTCAACTTCAAACCCACCTCGCACACAAGTGATGAAACAGGCACTTTAGGTCGGGCACGTAGGTGAAATCATGATCACTCCCCGGGTCTGGAGGGTGTGATACACCCACAGACACATTTACCTCCTCAAATACACAAGAGAGATGTTTCTCTCTGTGGAGCAAATAATGTCTATAAGATAGGGCTGGGTGATATGGGCAGAATCAAATATCACAATATTTTTGACCAAATACCTCGATATCGATATTGTAGGGATGACTGTCGGTGCTTTCACAAAATATTTACACAAGATTTTTGATAAATAATCATCAGTAATGTGGATATAATGGCCAAGTGGATAAAGGCAAATAATAGAACAGTCTCTTAAACTCCAGAAATTTTAATTTTTACTGTAACGCAGCCTTTAAAAGCAGGAAAAGACACTTATTCCATATCACCATATTAAGATATTCAAAATCTAAGATGATATATATAAAATATCACGATATCGATGTAATATTAATTTATTGCCCAGCCCTACTTAAGGATCTAGACTATTTATAAGAATAGTAGAAAGAAAGAAAATAAAGTTTAGCAGGATGACATCTGTGTGGCAACTTATCTCACTTCAGAGAACGTCAGATATGTCAGCGATGGTTTTGGTGTTTTATTACTGCGGCACACAGAATGACAGACATGAAAGGTCACACCGCCCCGCCACAGAAATATGATATTTGTGCCTCTTTTCGACACTCGTCAGTGTGTTCGTGGCGTCGCTCGGCTTAAGTGTTCCCTGTAAACATATAGACTGACCGTCCTTCATTAATGTGGTCGTCACTGCCTCCGGTTCTCAGCGCGAGGCTCCTGTGACAGATTATAATCTGGTCGACCTCTGAAAGATTATAATCTGATTACCTCAGATGATTTTCATGCAGGTGGAGCAGGCGTCTTTGTTGATTGTATCCACATTCAGTCAAGTGTCCGCCAAGATAAAACGAGCGAGAGCAGCTGAGAGACGTCTTCTGCTATAAAAATGTATTAAGATTAATGAAGAAGAGCTATTAGAGCTATTAGAGTTATTGATTACTTAATGCACTCTCAATGTAAATACATACAGTTCCGGAACATGCATATGTCTATATGGGTCAGTGATGTTTTACTGTGTCCATGTAGTTTAGTCAAATTTAAAGTGGTTAAAATGTGTGTATGAATAACTTGCACACATTCTTTTTTTGTGGACCCAGCATAACATTTCTGCTTTTAAGCCATTTTGAGAGAATATATTAGAGGATTATGGCAAAAATGTCTAAGTGGTGTAACCATAAAAACTTTGTACCAAATAATTAAACTTGCTTAAAAACACTAAATTCTCAATAAAACACCATATCAACTAGTTGGCATGATCTTACCTTATAACTTTTTTATATAGGGAATCTGGGGAATCATGTCAATCGGGAACCATTTCAACTTTTTTATAATGAAGTTATTTGTATTAGTGCAAAAAAAAAAAAAAAGTGTAAAATTATTAAATATTTATCATTCTTTTGTGGTTACACCATTTGACATTTTCAGGAGCATTCAGGCTTACCTCTGGTTAAAAAAATAGATAAATAAATTGTGCAAATGTACGAAGAAGAATACAAAATGTACATTTAAACAAACGATGCTGCTTTTAAGACAATTTTTAAACATATTTTTGAATTGCTCATCTTGCCAACCCGTATTTCTCACTAATTCTTTTTTTTTTTTTTTTTTTTAATTGGAATAAATTCCTGAAGTTTTTTATTGCAAGTCGGCACAATGTTTCCAAACTCTCCTAACAAACCAAAGAGTGATGTTCAATTTAAACAGAGTCATTAAAACTCCTCTACCAGGTTGAAAATGTCTCCTAGGAAATGATGAGGTTGCCGCAAATCCTCCGTAACCCTTAAAATTCAACACAGACAGCAACAGACTGCCAAACTACACACCTCCACTCTTCAAGATATTTGCGGAAGTCCTTAATTGGCTCTATCGCTCTCTCTCTGACTTACTGAAGGGCAGGAGGAATCACACACACACACATAGACACACACACATTGTCAGTCAGTCAGTCAGAAATAGCGGCTTAATCAGTAGAGCCGTAGTTGCGCCCACAGCTTTGTCCAATTGATGGCTGATTGCGTCAGCGGTGCTCGCTCAGATCCACTAAGCTCATTGGCTGGCTGCTCAGGTCATTCAAACACACCTGGGTTAGGGTTAGGACACAGGAGGCCGATTTAGAGATTGGGTTGTTTGTTTGTTGAGACGGTGGACTAGACTGGACGTTCTCCCACAGTTTCCTGGAGATTTGCTTGTTTTGTTTCCTTCTTTCGGTCTTTTTTTTTTTTGGTCTGACGTTGTTTTAATGTGTACATTTATTAGTGTAGTTTTTCAAGTTTTCTGTGCAGCGTCATGTCGTTATAGGGCAGAGAAATGTGGCAAAAACTTTAATTATCATTACTTTTTTCCTTATCAGTCAATCAATATATTTCACTTTATTTTTTATCCTAAAACTCTCCTGACGAGTCTTATAAGTATGAACTGCTTGTCATAAATCACTCGTTTCATGTTTGTGAGATGAGAATAATAATGATGATAATAATAAGTTACAAGGTGCTTCACACTATCCGATATTAACAGAATAACATGCACAAAAACACAATAAAAACAATCATCAAGCATAAATAGATGAAGCATTAAACAAATAGATAAAACAACAAAAAGCAGCAATTATACAATATTACAAAAGTCCTGCTTTCAAGTCCTACTTTCAGAAATCAGAAGACAAACATGTATCAGATATAGGAGTGAGTAAGTGAGTAAGAGACCTGAAACATTTAGAGGACATGAAATCCAGCTCGCAAGTCATCAGAGCAGCTCTGCACTGTGACATAAATACAGAGTTAAGGATTTAATGTCGAGCTAGGCGCTAAAAAACATATTTTTTTCTAAAGCAAAGGCGCTCCGTGACGAGAGGCGGTGAAGGGATGTGACAGCCGCAGAGATATTAGAGGAGAGGATATTATAACCTACAGGTGATGTTACACCGTCAGCTGCAACACGACGTGACGCTGGACAGAAACCTGCAGAGACCCGGAGGCAGCTGTCAGAGTGAGAAGTTTCCTACTGAAATGTAGAAGTTACTGCACCAAAATATGTCCATAAAGTTCATGAAATCCAAAAAAAACCCTTATATATTTATAGAAGGTCACTCCCCCTTATTTTGTTATTCTCATTGAGGCAGGAGACTGTAAGATGCTTTCAAATTCATTCATTCATTAATTAATGCGGTTAACTTGAGTTTTCGGACCATTTATCTTACCTATGCAGTTTTGTTTTATAGATGATAAACATAATAAATAGTAAAAGAGATAATAAAACAGTTTTTTCCACACACAAAAAATTAACAGGAATTGATAAGGAAATCTATAAATAATCAGGCTGATCAACAGAATTAATAATGGCATTGGTACCAATACATTCTTATCAATTCCCACCCCTATATGTCAGTGTACATATATAAATAAATATATATATAGGTCAATATTGAGTTACAGTATAAGGTCAAAATTTGATATTTATACTGTCTGATCTTTAATGTCCGTCAGCCTCAGGAGAACAGAGAGTTGAAAGAGGGTTGTGGTGATCTGTGGAGAGTGTTGAAGGAAACAGGAGGAGGAGGAGGATGGTGTGTTTAGGAGAGAGGAGGAGGAGGAGGAGGAGGATGTGTTTAGGAGAGAGGAGGGAGAGGAGCGAGTCGTCCTTGACTTCGCCCTCCAGCAGCCTATTCCCAGCCCTCCGCATCACGCTGCATTCAGGTCTCGCTGCGTGCCGAAACCAAACACACCTGTTGTCTGTGTGCCAGGAATTCAATAGAGACGCATATAGATCCACTAACAGAGATAAGACCACCAGCTGTTCACCGAGTACCCCCTGATATCCCACCTCTGTCTGACCCGATACTTTTAGATCTGAACCACGGCCAGATCTGGAGTCTCAGCATTCACTACTGAAGGATCTGAGTTTATTTGATTAGTCCGTGGGCTATTTTGTTACATGATAATATACACAGTGAGATGCTTCAAATGTGCCCCTTGTCAGATTTTGCTGTGTTTAAACTGAACAAATAAGGGTCGGCAAGATGAAATATCTTAAACAATAGTCTTAAAAGCAGCATCAGGTTTGTTCAAATGTACATTTTGTATTTTGGGGGTTTTATGTCATTTTCACATTTATTTTCCTGTGTATATAACCAGATATTAATGAAAAATACTGGTTACACCAATTGACACTGGGTTACGTCACATCATTGACTCATCGATCTAACTATCCATCTACCCATCTATCCATCTATCTCTATCTATTTACAGTATTTTGCAGACATTTTGGCTCAAAAAAGCCTAACTGACTTTCTAAATTTTTACTTTTAAACAAAAATTTCTGCCCTCACATTAAAAGTGTTAAATAAAACATCATAAATTCAGTATTTTGTGCACAAATAACTATTAACAGCAAGTTTCAATGTGTTTGATTCAGTGATCTGTATGGTAAATAAATGTGACATAAATACTTTAACATTATTCAGCTGAGCAGCTTTATAACATTATTTCTAATGACTTCACCACCGCTGGCTTCGTTAAAGACCTAAAAACAAGCAGAATTGATGTTGTTTTTATTACTATTGAAATGCAGTAGGGCCGGAAAAGGAATGTTAATTTTGGATTGCTGTTCTTTACTTTCCAGCATTACATTATCACTTGTAGTTTACTGTATTTTAGGTGATTAAACTTACAGGTACTTATTTTAAGGTTTGGCCTCTTAAATCATTTTTTAATGTGGCTTTATGCTGTGTGAGATTTTGAGGAGCATTAATATCTTTTAGCTATAAAATATCAACTGTTATACATTTTAAGTTTAAGCATTAATGCAGTAATTATTTTTGGCACATCATGAATATTTGAATATTCAGCTGCACCACAGACCTCTCTCTCACACACACACACACACACACACACACACACACACACACACACGCATACATAAACACCTTGAAGTGTGTGTGTGTGTGTGTGTGTGTAGAGGAGTCATGGATCATCAAGGTGATTTCTCCGATCCCAGAACAGATGTGGCCCGATGTTTACTGTTTGCTGCTAACTTTAGCATTCATCGCTCATGGGAGACACTGTTTACTGTGTGTGTGTGTGTGTGTGTGTGTGTGTGTGTGTGTGTGTGTGTGTGTGTGTGTGTGTGTGTGTGTGTGTGTGTGTGTGTGTGTGTGTGTGTGTGTGTGTGTGTGTGTGTGTGTGTGTGTGTGTGTGTGTGTGTGTGTGTGTGTGTGTGTGTGTGTGTGTGTGTGTGTGTTCTCCAGCCTGCATCTGGGGCTCATGCTCGGTCAAGCTGACTTGAGATCACACTGCTGGATGTTGACTTTCCTTCGTGGTTGAATACGTGCTGCCTGCTGTGAGCCGTCGTGATCGCAGGCCGTGATGTGTCTGTGTGTGTGTGTGTGGTTTCTTTGTGTGTTTCTGCACAACGTGAACCGCAAAGATATTTTCTTACTGTGCTGAATTGTTGGAGGTTTTGCAGGAAGCGTCTCGTGCCTGCAGCTCCTCATTTAACCACAGATTCACTTGTAGCTGCGTCTTATCTTCGTTGCAATGTTTAAAACCTGAATACAGACAAAAAAGTGCCAAAAAAGTCTATATTTAAAAAATTATTGATGTTCTATCGAATAATTAATCAACAATTAATCTACAGTCAGCTGCTAACCTCACTGACACATTTATAGTAGGAGCCTTTCATTAGTAAACCGCTGCAAAGCTTTTAGTGTGAAACCTTGATGAATAATTGAAATTGAAAGTGGACACTGAGCGGTAGTTTAACCTTTGACACTGTTTATTATCAGCATGTTTGTCATGGCAGGACTCTCCTTTAAGGATGTGGAGCAGATAGGACCCCCAACCCCATCACTGGAGAAAGATCTTGATTGTAAAAGCCCAAATTTGGTTTTCTTTTTAAGTCTTAAAATTTAAATAAATAATAATTATAAAGGAGCATTAGGCTTCACACAGTCTGTGAATTATAGAGCAGCTCACATGTCACGACTGTGTAATGCCCGTCTTTTTTTTAAACAAAATTACGTTTATAGGACGCACCACAGGACTGTTAAAGCCAACTAAAGGGCCGTCCACACTGAGAACAATAATGTTAAATATATAGTTTTAAATATCGTTCACACTCAAGTGGATGGAGGAGTTCACACCACAACTATAACAACAACGATAGAGGAGAACGATATCGTTGAGATCACTTTCAGAGCGATGAATGATTAAAAACACTGACAGACTGAAATCCTTCCCCTGACTGATGTATTTATTTATTTGAATGCAGTTTTGCTCCTCTCTCACCACGGACTGACGCGCTGTAAATTGGAGCATAATGAAAACCAGAGGTGATTTATTTAGATAGGTTTGTCTCTCTATATTATACAAAGATGCTGTAGCTTTGTTCTCTATTATAATGTAAAAACAACAAAGTTAGGGGATCTGTGCTCATACTGTGTGTCACTGCTGCAGCGGTGCACATTTATACACCTCGCTTCAACATCTGCTGCGGGTCAGTTCGGTCTGTAAATTCTGAAACATCACAGCAACTAGTGTCTGAAATACTTCTGATCAACAAACTGAATCAGCACACACCTCTGAACTCTTGTGGTTTTCTTTTTATTTCTCCATACAACATACTACAGCAGTGACAGTCCATCAATAATTAGCTTCAGACACAGCTGGAGCGCGTGCTATTTACAGGACGTTATCATTCATAAGTGTGGACGCTCACATCGTTGTCGTCATAGTTATTGTCCTCAGTGTCGACGGCCCTTTCAAGATTATAAAGTGACTAGAAAATGAATCTAGAGTTTTTCTCTGGGACTTAAAATCTGGGGAAAAGTCCTCTAGTGTACACTGTAAGCAGAAATACATTTAATTGACTTACTTCATCTTATGTTCATAGTTTTTTGTGTTGAAGTCTGTGAACCGGCTACATTTTTAGCTGCGATTCGAGCCGCCAATTAAAGCTTGGTGAGCCACACACTGAGTAACACTGCAGTAGAGTCTGCCTGGAGCTGAAGTTAGTTTAAATCTTATATTAACCAGCTGGACTTGCTAACACTTTGGGGTGGGGGGGTTTAAATGCTGCATATCTAGCAGATCTCTGCATGGATGAACATTAAGGTCTGATTGCCCCCAGAGAAATTAACTCACTTGCCCAGATCGGGTAATGGAGCTCTGCGTCAGGGTCTGTGCTCCGTGTTATTCTATTAGTTTGAGGCTGCGCTATGACATCATCAGCGACTGACAGCAACCTCGCTAAATCCTTGACACTGACCATGCCTTCAGAAACACACACACACACACACAATTACTGTCCTATGTCACTTTTTGGGACATTACATAGACTTACATTCATTTCCTCAAGACTTACCATAACCAGTACTTACCTAACCCTAAACTTAACCATCCATAATTAACTGGTCTTGAGTCTGAAATTTCTCAACAAAAGCAGCCTATGCCAGAGCCCTGGACACACACACACACACACACACACACACACACACACACACACACACACACACACACACACACACACACACACACACACACACAGATGTTGTCCTATGTTACTTTTTGGGACATTACATAGACTTACATTCATTTCCTGTAGACCCTAATTATAACCACAACTTTAACACTTTAACCATCCATAATTAACTGGTCTAGTCTGAAATTTGTCCCTGAAAGAAGCATATAAAAGACCCACACACATACACATATTGTCCTAGGTCACTTTATGGGACATTACATAGACTTACATTCTTTTACTGGAGACTTAAGACTTACCCGAACCATAACCACTACTTCCCTAACCTTAACCAAACTGGTTAAGTGGACTAGTCTGAAAATTGTCCTAGCTCACTTTTTGGGACATTACATAAACTTACATTAATTCCTGGAGGCTTACCCAAACTATAACCATAACTACTGCTTTCCTAACCTTAACCATCTCCAATTAACTGGTCTTGACTCTGAAATATGTCCCCAAAAGTAGCCTATGACAGACACACACACACACACACACACACACACACACACATAAGAGCAGGTTGTGACATCATTAACAGGTCTGTTTCTCTCTCTCCCACTCATCCTCTTCTTTGCTCCCTTTTTTCTCCTTCTATTCTCCTCCTTCTTCTTCTTTCATCCTTTCTTCTCTTGTCTTCGGGCAGGCGATGAGTCATTGAAGGGCAGCTTTGAGGTCTATGATAGCTTTGGAGAATTAAGCAGCAGATTTTTAAAAGAGGAGTGGAGGAGAGAGAGGATTTGAGAAAAGACAGACAGAGAGGGGAGAGGAGATTAGGTAAAAAAATAAATAAATAAATAAAAGACATCATGAAAATACACCCAAAAGTATTTACACACCTGAATATAACACCCATATGTGATAGCCGAACGTGTCATTTTAAAACCATTTGGTGTTAAACTGCTGCTATAACAGACTCCAGTCGTCTGGTGGATGAATACGCAGGGTGGTGGTGGAGGTGGTTAGGTTAGCCTGCATGTAGATCCTCGATCATCTAGCCGTAATGTCTAGTTTCTGTGTTTACTTTCAGTCAGACTCAGAGACAAAGTGTATTTTAAAATGATTTATTTCCTCATTAAAGTCGTCATTTTCCCTGAATCTCAACAACAGAGCTGACGAGTGTAGAATGCGTGTGACCGAAAGAGCCACAAAAAAACACATTTATGGGAAATAAATCAGGTTTAAAATACACCAGAATCATCCTTAAGCCTTACATACTGTTTATTTTTACATGTGATAGCTATAAAAACACATATTTCTTTAAGCTGGACTTCTCCTAAATGTGACCCACAGTGTGTACAAAAATAGAGATAAAATGCATCAATTTAAAAAAATATATATATATTTTTGTGCAGCTGATACACATTTGTATATGCTAATGTGTAATTTTGACCTGTGTTAATTAAAAATCAAAAATCAATGTCTGAAGGGGGAATTTATGAATGTGAATTGTCGTAGACACTAATTATGAGTCCAAATATGAACAGTATGTAAAGGGTTAAAGTGGACAAACGAGGAAAAACAGCCTCAGACCTGCTATATATGTAAAGTTTAATTGATTAAACCACAAAGTAAAGTAATCTATAATAATAACGACTCTAAACCTGGAAAAGAAGCAGTTTTAGGAGTTTCATGATGAGTTTAAAGCTTCGTGTTCACATTAAAATAATAAATAATACAAAACCCAATTTTAGAAAATGGGCACAACATGAAACCAAAACCTTTTTTTCTTTTTTTGGGAACCTTTATTGGACTAATTAGGACAATTTTAAAGGCTGGATCATTTTGAATAATTCATGTCATTGAATGATAGAAACAATCCCTGTTACATTTGTGGGGTGTTTTTATCTGTTTGATGTGCTAATAACAGTCTAGTACTTCATTGTTTTTTGTCTCTAGTGTCATTATTTCAAATTATAATTATTTATAGAGGCAGTTTTTTTGTTTTAGCAGCAACAGACGAGCTTTGAATCCTTTCTGTTGCTCGTTTTTATTTGTGTTAAAATGTCGGGGAATAAATCCTGAATCATCACAAAACGTCCTCTGAGATTACCGATGATGTTTGTTGAGTTTAAACTTAATTTAATACCCATCATGTGAATCAATGAAGCAATGTTGCAGAAGAATATGTTTAATCATATTACTAGTGTTCCCAGTTTTCCACATTTTGACTTCACCACTGCAGGTTTTATAAAAGGTCTCCTTGCTTAATAAATGGCTCAGTTCTCTCCTTAATTTAGAAGCTCTCCAAACGGAGAGCCACAATGAGTTAAAATAATATAATAATTCATCTATTGAATGGTGCGACTCTTTTTGTTAACCCTCCAAATCTTTAGAAACCAACAATAAAGCGAAAATAATGTACAAAGGGACATTTCTTTTATGAACCTGGCAGAGCTGAACAGAGTATCAAAATATGTGTCGGTATTCATGTACCTTCTGTGTGTGTATATGTGTGTGTGTGTGTGTGTTGGCCGCTGACCGGGTGTGACAGTCTGTTGGAAGCTGTCATGCATTTGACTGTTTGTGGCAGCGTGCCCAGAAAACTGTGTGTGTGTTATTTATTTCTACGAGTGAGGCGAGTAGAAGCTGCGTGGATCTTTGGGTCAGGACTGTTTGTAAATGAGAAAGAAAGATGACGTAATTTATGATAACGTATATAGCTCCTCCCCCTCCCCTGTTTTCATTATTACACGCAAGCTATATGTCAATCCCAACAACCTTTACTGGTTTAAGTCAAGTCAGTTTTTATTTGTATATCCAAATATCAAATCACAGGGTCTTTATAATGTGTGCAGTAATACATCCTATAACCTTTAGGGGATATCCCTCAATTCAGATACAGAAAAACTCACTTTAATGGGGGAAAAATGGAAGAAAATCTCAAATATTTTCTTATTTTATATTCGCAATGGATCAGATGGCTGTAATGTGAAATTGGGGGTTTGTAAGGATTAATTATCACCTGATTTAAAAAGTACAGAACAGCTCTTTGGAGTTTTAGCCTCTTTTAGCTCATATTTTTGTTTTTTCAGGCAAGGAAAGGCAGCTTTATTTATATATCGCGTTTTATACACAATATTTAAAAAGTAAAAATTGGAAACATTAAAATATACAATTTTTTTAAAAACAAGAAAATCCAATTATAATATAAAAAGAAAACAGTAATGAAAAATAAGAAGAGAGCAAGAAAGCAAAAAGCTTGACTAAAATATGAGAGTTCAGCATAAAAATAATGATTCGTATTATAATAAAATAAAAATCAGCTCATTTACTTTACTGCAAGAGGCCAAAAAACTCTATTAAAGCAGCTTTAAGTGTGTGTATATATTCAGCAGAACAAATTCATGTAATGTAATTAATAGAAAGAATGATAATTATGTTGAAGGATCTTATGTATTATACCCAGATTCTTTCTCGCCTCAATAAAAAATAAATAATGCAGCTTTAACTCAACATCGTGTCATTTCCTCTCTCTCTAGGAAGCGGTGACCCTGCCCTGCTGACACCCTGCTTCTCCTGCCCTCCCCCAAACTCTGCCCCCCCACCCCCTGTCCCGTTTGGGTCTCAGTGCTGCCGGCGGTGGATTGGAGCACTCTAATTGGAGGCTTTGCGAGGTGGTTTTTCGGTCTGGCGCCGCCTCCCCCCGGGGCCGGCGTGCGCTCCCAGCAGCCCGTGGTGCCCTGCGCCCCCCCCTCCCCATCACTGCACACCAGAGCCAATGCCCCGGGTAAGACCAGGACCAGGACTTAGGACCCTGATATATTACAGTGGTGATGGAGGAATTTTCAATGTTCACACCTGTAGTTTAAATTTGTCTATCTGGTCCAAAGCAGAAAATGTTTTAGTAGAAGTAATTTCCATTTTTTTCAAGCAAACCAAGAGTCATGAACTATGTTTGGGCAATATATTGATATTATATCAATATTGTGATATGAGACTAGATATTGTCTTAGGTTTTGGATATCGTGGTCAGCTTTGTTATCTTGTTTTCTTACTCTTAGATCAGATAGTTTGTGATTTAAATCATATTTTGCCAGTATTGACTGTACAAATGTCTGTGTTTAGGCACTAAAATTAAAATAAAAACACTTTTGTATTCATATTTCTCAAAGTAAGATATCAAAGAAGTATAATTTTAGTATTGATTAATAGAAAAACGTTATCATCAATACATTTTAAACCAAACCCTGTCATCATACAAGCAGCTACCTTCCTCTTTGTCACCTTTCTTGTTAAATCCTCCTCTTCTTCTCTGCAGGAGGAGGCGTGGTGCGTCCTCCAGGAGCCATGTGCCTCCCTCACACCAACAACATGGACAGCAAGCTACAGGGGACGGGGCCGGGGGGAGGGGCTTCACTTCGCTCACGAGGAGGAGGCGTTCCACTGGAGCCCTTCATACACCAGGTGGGTAGAAACGTTTACAGAAAGGCTGAAAGAAAGTTAGAGCCTCTTTCATTTTTGTCTGGAAAAAACACTTTTACTCAAATAAAACCACCTTGAACAGCTGTTTTTCTCTCTTAACTGTGTGTGTGTGTCTGTTTGTTTGTTTTCAGGTGGGGGGTCACACCAGTATGATGCGCTACGATGACCACACGGTGTGTAAGCCCCTAATCAGCAGGGAGCAGCGCTTCTACGAGTCTCTGCCTCCAGAGATGAAGGAGTTCACTCCGGAGTATAAAGGTCAATCTCAACTCTCTGATGGATGCTTGCTGGATGTGTTGGTCAACTGTTGATACCTAAAAACTCTTCTCAATACTTACTGTGTGACGTTTCCCTACAGCTCTATTATGAGATGGGTTTAAGTATCCTCTCATCATATCCTGTCAGTACATGTTTCATATCAGGGGTGTCAAACATACAGTCCGCAGGCCAGAACCGGTCCAATCAGGCCCACTGAATAACTATGCAAAGTGTGAATATTGCAGAAAAGTAATTACAGATTTTAAATAAAACATACTGTTATTCTTGCTTATTTTCACTCACCACTCACAGTCAAGGCTCCTGATCTGGCCATGGACGTTCAAATTAATAATTGACTTGCTACGTGATTCAGATTTGAAGAACACATTTTTCCTTGAGAGGGCCTTAGACACATTTTATCTCTGTCTCTTATCAGCGTACCTCCTGAATGGTTTATTATAGTAAAGCTATAATATATATATATATATAGATAAGATAAGATATTCCTTTATTAGTCCCACAGTGGAGGAATTTACATTATTACAGAAGCAAAGCTGGCAGTAAAAATAGAAGAGCATCAATAAAAAAAGAATAAAGAACAATAGATAATATAATAATAAGTACAAAAGCAATAAAAGCAATAGTAGTAAAAAAAAAAAGTAACATTATGTAAGACTAATATTGGTGTTGAATGATCATATACCTGAGTTTGATATTGTTAATGCACAGATTTTAAAGTGAGAAATGTATATAGAGCTGCTAGAACAGGCTACAACATATATAAATATATATAATGTGTATATGCAATGGTTTTACTCGACTGAAATGAGTTTGACATCCCTGTTTTATCGTATTTCACTGCAGAAAAAACAGCAGATGTGTTGGATCTGTTGCAGCAGAGCGACTCCAGTGAAGACTTATTGATCTTGGCTTTATGTGTGTTGTGTTTAGGCTGTTTTTTGATCAAGATTTGTATCTGTATCTACTATCGCTTGGAGTGTCAGAAGCATCCATGTGTTACTATCAGCTCTCCATTTAGATCTTTTCTGCTTACTTGCTAACTAGTTTTCATGCACCCTCAATCACAACACTTTACACTGACTCAGGGCCACAAAGGGGAGTGCAGTCAGTCTGCCGTAGCAGGATGATTAGTCATTATTATTCTGGTAGCATTTATACAAAATATACTTCTAGGCACTCGTATGTGGCACACGTTCTCGTAGAGCGCTCTTTCACTTGAGTGTCAACAACTGTCAGCGGTTTGCGGCGGTCAATCCTCTGCAGCCACAACACAAGATTACAGATGAGTTTACTTTTGGATAAATCCATCTAATCTGACAGCAGATCCAAACAATACTTAACACCAAAACACACAATGAAAACGGCTCACAGCCACTAATACATAATAATAACCCACCCTGCCTTGTCTAAATCAGTTATTGATAGAGGATAAACACCAGTTCAAAGAGCCGAACACACACACATTTAAAAGTAGTGCATTTACTGTAAATTATTTAGTTGTTTTTATGTTTTTTTATAATTCACTGAAGGATTAGAGCTGCTTTCAATAGAAGTGGAAAATCTCATGCACCATCTTGCTCACTGCTAGACTGAAGACTAGACTGGTTTTCACTGAAAAGTTGCATTAATAATGAAATCAGGCAGCACTAAAAAGAGACAGAGACAGCATGTGGGTGTTTTTTAATTCTACTTTTGTGGCCCCTCAGCTGCACCTGTCACACATTTAGATGCAAAGAGATATATCCAGGTTTTTTTTGTTGCTTTCTGGGAGTTTTTTTTTTTTAGGGAAACTGCTGTGTAAGTTAAACATGGCTCTAAATAATCTTTTACTCTGATGGGTTTTGGTGACTGATGGAGTGGCTGGCAGAAGGCAGCGAGTGAAGGAAGTACGGATGTTTAATGGAAGTGAAGTGGTTTAGCTGTTCTGCTCTTCATCGCCAAGCACGTGGCTGTTTCCACTTGCTTTTTTTGCTGTAGTAACAGATCCAAACACACTGTGATAGCCAACACACCCACACACTTAAAGACACACACACACAGTTTTACACATCTCATCTTCTTTTACCTGTATGGGACCTATTAATCATGTCCGCGAATTATGTAAGACAGGAGAAGATGACGAAAGTGAGGAGAGGAGGAAGGCAGGAATGAAGAGAGGCTGGGAGATGACATGTCATATCAGGAAAAGCACAGGTGTAACTAATATTATAAATGATGGCTCTGTCCCATTTAGGTGTGGCTGTAAATCTCTGCAGTGAGCCCACATAGACAACGCCCGGGCCCTGACACTGAAACACTTAAGATCGAATGGAGTCATCATTTTAGTTTCATCTCTCTTTGAGGTCGAAATGTTTGCATTTTAGACACTGCAGACATTTTATGCACTGAATCTAATCACAGGTTTTTATTATATTGTGGGGTCACACAGGAAAACTGACAATTACTCAAAACAAAATCAGCATGCAGACAAAAAATATCGAATTTTTGAATGTGCTTTTAATAATAATAATACATTTTATTGTTAGAGCACTTTTAACAATACTCAAAGATGCTTTACAGAATCAAAACAATAAAAGCAAAGAGAATAAATTAAAACTTAATCAATAAAAGAAATGCAGAGAAAAAGAAACAAAATAGAAAGACAAAACAAATCAAACATTAAAATTGGATTTGAAAAGGTGAGTCTTGTCCCATAATGTAGCGCATAAAGGGAGTGGAAGTGCTTCTTTTCAACAGCAGACTTGTCATAGCAGTAAAGGCACAGGTGTAACTAATAACATTAACAGTGGCTCTGTTGTATTTTTGTGTCCTAGAAAGCCAGCGTGCACCGAACCCTGATATGATACCTGCACACATAAAAGGAGTGCAGCCATTATTCATGTTATTAATTATGTGCTTCTAAAGAGGTGGATGTGTTAAATATCTGAAGTTAAAAAAAAAGGTCTATAAATTACAAAGCCTGGTGAGAAAGCTTTGAAAAGATTTTAAAAAAACAAAATATTAAATATTAAATCCCCTACACACACACACACACACACGGAGTGCACTTGTAGGTTGTTTTCACTGATTAGACCTGTGTGCTTGAATAGACCTCTTCTAACTGTGTGTGTGTGTGTGTGTGTGTGTGTGTGTGTGTGTGTGTGTGTGTGTGTGTGTGTGTGTGTGTGTGTGTGTGTGTGTGTGTGTGTGTGTGTGTGTGTGTGTGTGTGTGTGTGTGTGTGTGTGTGTGTGTGTGTGTGTGTGTGTGTGTGTGTGTGTGTGTGTGTGAATTGACTCTCATTAACCGTACCTTTTGGTTTTGTTGCACCTGTTTGGGGTGAGAAAAATGAATAGCTTTTTAATATCTCTCTAATTCAACATCATGTAATTCCTGCTTTGCTCAGCCCCAGTTCAACCAGAGCAGAACCCTGATTATGAAGAATAAGTAGAAACACCTATGGGGGGGTAGCAGGGACTTTTAAATGCCGTTAACTAAATCATTATTTTGCTTTCTCTTGAGTGGTTTATTTGGCTGTGGCGCTGCAGTTTGATTGACATCTGACACCACACATGTTAACTATGTAATACTGACTTTCAAAACCTATATTGCAACATGGTAAACATTATACCTGCTAAATATCAGCATGTATTGTACAGCCTCATAGAGTTCCTATACGTAGCTGAAGACCCTTGCTTCCTCTTGTCTCAGATGAGTGACAATAATAAACAAGCTATGACTTTGGACGATTTTCGAGGCATTTCTTTTAAACTATTCTTTGCTCTTTCATAGACTAAACAACTAATCACTTGGTTAAGAAAAAGAAAATCTGACCTTTTTAAAAAAAGAGTTTATTTCTATCAAAATGTCATCAGCTGTTATTTTGAAACTCCACTCGGTTTATTCAGCCCGTGCCGCACTGAGCTACTTTACATGAGACATAATGGAAAGGTTTGTGTGGATGGAGAATTCCCAGTGCGCTGACCTGCAGTTACTAGTGTGTCTAGTATTCTCACCAGTCCACCTTGTGTAGTGTTATGGGTCCCAGTGCCATGACAACAGCGGTCCATAAGGAGTCTATATTTAGCTCTGGATCTCTGCCCACTACCATTGTCCTGCTGATTGAATCACCGAAGACAGACAGCTGCCCAGGAACGACTTTCTCAATCTGTCAAGTTTATCTCCCCCCCAAGAAACCTTTTTTTATATTATCTTATTAAATTTACTGCCTCGTGTCGTAAGTGTGGAGATGGAGAAGAAGTCTGACTGTCTGTTTACATAGCAGCCACTCTATACCGTTATATATTTCAAATATTTTACTTCCCAGTGTGCTCAGTTGATTTCCCTCCAGTGAGCCGACTGACGGTGAAATTTAATTTGGACAAAAAGGGAGGATGTTTGGCGTTTCACTCAGCGGGGATGATGTGCTCTACTCTGTGTCTGTGGCTAAAAATAACAGCTTAATGTTTAAATAAAACATTGTAAGACATTCCTATCTGGTTATTTAATGCATAAACAGTTCCTCAATTGAATTTCCAGAACATTTAGTGTATCTCTAAAAACAGATGTGTAGTTGTTGGGTTTTTTTTGGTACGTATAATTAAAAATAAATAAAGAAATACAGATCTGTGGCAACACAATAAGACCCTACAAGGCTTGATTAGGCTAAACATAATTTGGATCGAGCCGCACTCGTCTCGGTTTTTAAGAACTGAGGCCCCCTTTTTTTTTTAAATGCAGTTGTTGGCTGCTTTCCATTGTTGAGTCACATTGCTGTAACTTTTCTAACCTCTGCTGTTTCTAGGCTTCAGACGTCAAACATTACATAAGATATTTCCAAGTATTTTATAATATGTCTGTCTTGGTGTGTTAATAGGTACGGTATGTCGGATATTTCTAAACATCCTGTCTGTATTTCTCGCCGTCCTGTCAGGTGTGGTGCTGGTGTGTTTCGAGGGCGACTCCGACGGCTACATCAACTTGGTAGCTTACCCTTATGGAGAGAGCAACATGGAGGGAGGGGCTGGAGAGCACGAGGAGCGTGATCCCCCTGAGAGGGAACAGCCGAGGAGGAAACACTCCCGCCGCAGCCTTCATCGATCATCCTCCACCTCAGACCACAAGGAAGAGCGGGCAGACAGGAGGGAGGCGCATGACACAGACTCCTCTGATAAGTAAGATCATATTAGATCTGCTTCACAAACAAGAGGATCACAAGCAGCATTTTTGCGGTATTAATTATACTCACTTTCTCCTCCTCCCTGCAGTCTTGGAGAGCTGAAGAGTCCCAGACTCGACCCAAAGATCCACTCAGACGTCCCCTTCCAGATGTTGGACTGGAACAGCGGTTTGAGTTCGGAGAAGATCAGCCACAACCCCTGGAGCCTCCGCTGCCACAAACAGCAGCTCAGTCGCATGAGGTCCGAATCAAAGGACCGCAAACTCTTCAGTATCCTTTTCCAGACAGTCACACCCACCGATACTCAATGTTGTTTTGTCATTTGAAAAAAAATCATCTTAAATAGAGATTCACTTTCTAGCTTTTAAAACATCCATCCACTGAGGGAGACTATGAGATACAGTTTAAACCATTAGTATGTCAAAGTATTGTTTCTGAGATCAAGAGTAAACTTTCACCTCCTAAGATTATGCGTTAGAGCTCACAGTTTTGGCTAATAAATACTAATGCAAAAAATAATGCAATCAAAAGAACAGTAGTACATTTTATCATCTATAAATTTTCATCCTCTGTCACTCATACCTTTTGAAATTAGAAACCACAAACATCAACAATTTCTGAATAACAACATCTTCTTTTATATAATTAGAAGCATGAAATAAAATCCAGTTCAGTGTTGATGAAGGAGTACTTGTTGGGAACCTCTGCGTTTCTGTGTGAATCTGACAGCAAACATCTGAGAGAAAGTAAAAATAAAAACCACTGACCTTGTTCTCAAACTGAACTCATTAAGCTGTGGGCTCAAATTAGGGTCACATTAGATATTGAACTTGTGAAATGGTGCTCAGATCACTTCAAAGCCTCTAACTGAGCAGAACAGAAAGTATTTGAGCTGCAGCTGTGACAAAGGGCTGGTAAAGGGTGATAAATAATGTAAATATATAAAAGCTCTGCTGCAAATCTAGTGATGCCAGTTAAAGTCATATTACTGCTGCCTACAGCTCTGACTGTGACTCAGTGGTTTTAGTAGGCAGAAACCTTGTTTACCTGTACAATAAGAAGCAGGCGCTGTATGTAAATGTGAGTGAGACTGTGAGGAGGAGGTGGAGGAGGTGGAGGTGGAGGTGGAGGTGGAGGAGGGCAGGAATGAAGTGGAGGGTTCGGAGTGTCTGCGGTTATTAGGTCAAAGGTCATATTTTGATCTTCAAGCTTCAAAGAGACCAGACTCCAGCTGCCTGGAAAACACAGCTGAGGAAAAGTGACACACCGTGTCCTCAACAACGTCGGTCTGTCTTCTATCAAAACAGATTCAACAAGGCTGCTGTCAGCTCGTATTATGAAAGATAGCTTTCCACATCACAACAGATGTATGATACGTTCACTTTATTGAAATTATCTGCGTGCAGCGTACATCTCCGAGGATGATAAGACTTTCTCGTTCTGAGTTTTATGGAGAAGAAAAGAGCTTTTTCAGTGTTTAAGCCATTTCTGTAAAAACAAGAGCTCAATTTAAATCCTTTAGACACAGACAGACAAAAAGAAGATGGCATTTTTATGTGTGACACAAAGCACAATAACACTGTGACAAAGATGTGGAAATACAATAAAAGGGGAAAATATATAAACAATTAGCATATTTGTGTAAGGCAAAAGAGCATTTCCTCCACTGTTGTCTTGACAAATCCAGTTTAATGTACATTTCCATTGTGCTAATTCCATCAGTACAACAACTTGACTGACACATTCTTTTTTACTTTGTTCACTTTTGGTTAATGTTAATTTTCTGTTAGTTTCTGCAGATGTTTCAGTTGCTCAAAGGACACAATCCTCCCCTTTTCTAATTGACTTTAAAATTCAAAACATATGCAGGAAGTTTTTTTTATTAACAATAGATTCCTAATAGACAATAGGAAAATAATGGAATAGGAATCAATTATTTGACTTTCAGACAAATCAATAAACCTGAGCATTCATCTTTAAACTGGCACGGCTCTCCTGCAGCGTCACATTAGCTCATTTAATATAATCTGCTTCTAAAAAATGTGGTCCACTTCTTGCAATAAATAAGTGTTCGATCAAGTATAGAACAATATAAGCTGTTGGTTTTATCCCTTCACCCTCCATAAAGAGAAGACAAATCTGTGTTTTAACTAGAATTGAAAGATATTGGTTCGATATTTGTTTCTTAACGGCAGCACTTCTACCAGAGTTCCTGTTGTTGGAGAACGTGGTTCACCACTTCTCTTACCCCTGCATCCTGGACCTGAAGATGGGCACCAGGCAGCACGGAGACGACGCCTCCGAGGAGAAGGCGGCCAGGCAGATGAAGAAATGTGAACAGAGCACTTCAGGGACGCTTGGAGTCAGAGTGTGTGGCATGCAGGTAGGGCAAATTTTTTAAATGACTGTAATGAGCTTTTCAGTGATGAGCTCGAAACAAATGAATGAAATGTAAAACTCCTGTGAGTGAACAGAGACGTCTTAAGTGCATGAGTCACTGCCATGAATGCATAAGAAGGGCTGGATAGGGCGCCGCTGCTCAGCCATCAGCCGGTTTTTTTTCCCCCAGAGGTCGCTTGCGGTATTGCAGCAAAAAAGCCTTGAGTGCCCCAAATAGCATTTTCCTGCATAGACCACCACTGTTAAAGAGACGTCTGTAAATTGTTGAGAGGACACCTCAAACTGCAGACAAGATCAATTGACTCTTTCTGTTATGAATTTTTGTTCCATTGAGATTTTATATGTGTAAAACTTTCCTCAAGCCAAGAAAAGTTATTAAAAAAACAGTGTTGTCATCACAATGTAAAGCATGTGGGCCGAGTGGGAACTTGCAGGCAGGGCCAGTAGAGGAAACACTAGTAGGTAGTTAGTAGCTTTATTTTTATTATATTAAAGGTCAGACAGTATCACACAATTTAGATAACACTCCCTGAGCCATAACAACATTTAAGACAATTAAAAACAATTTAAGTCATAAATAAACATTGACAATCTATAAGGGCAATAAAGTGCAATATGCAATATAAAAAGGTGCAAACAGCAGCCGTGCTTGTGGTAACAGGTCATATGTATTTAAGGCATACTTTTATATTATTTCACAAAAAGAGATTTGATTTGTAGTCCTCCAGTGAGTGTGTGGGATAAGGGGATCAGACCAAGTTCATTAGTTAAACAGTTTGGGGGAAGACCTGCAAAAAAAAAACCCAAAACCACTTATTCAATGGGACACATAACGACAGGACACATAAACCCAGAAGCTAGAAACTTTTTCTGGCGTATGCACCAGCCGAGCAATTCTTATAGGACTGAATTAGCAACATTTTTGGTCTGGTATCCAGCTCTTATAATACATCCATGGTAACCGCACCTACCCAAATGAAACACACACAAACACAAACACTGCATTATAATGTCAGTATTCATTTAGGTTTAAAAAGGGATACTATGATTTGAATTTATTTTGAGAATCTGACTGCATGTTAAAATACTATCAGATATGATGTATTACATATTGAATAATCTAATGTTGAATTTAAAGAGAGACGTTTCAGCCGTTGCTCTCTTCCTCTCGTCCCTGCAGGTGTACCAGCTGAGCACCGGTCACTACCTCTGCAGGAACAAGTACTACGGCCGCGGCCTGTCGATCGAGGGCTTCCGCCAGGCCCTCTACCAGTACATGCATAACGGCAAAGGCATGAGGCGGGACCTCTTTGAGCCGATCCTGAATAAGCTTCGCAGCCTGAAGACGGTGCTGGAGAGGCAGGCGTCGTATCGCTTCTACTCGTCGTCACTGCTCATCATCTATGAGGGAAAGGTGAGACGAGAACTATAAAATGTGGCTCCAGAGGAGTGAAAGAGCCCTGGATTTAAACATATATTCACCTCAAGTTTTGAATCTTTGACGTCTAACATTACAACAGTGTATATATATAAGTATGTTTGGTCCCCTTTAATAAATAAATAAATGTAACTGTTATCCGTTACATTTAGAAATTCAATTAGTTATGAAAATGTTGATGATAACAAAGGAGGTTATATTTGAAGTCAGACTTTCAAGATTTTGCTCAGGAGGGTTTTTACCTCATTTTTTAATATTTAACGTGTTACTGAATACATATATTGGTGTTTTTAATTCTTTGAAATCAATATGTTTTATATTTTGTACATAAATCATGACATGGGCTTAAATGGTGTCACAGTACCAGTTAAGCCTATACCAGACTTTTGACTTTTTTCATAAAATCTTTATTTTATATTCCAAAATCTACACTAATGAATATATTTTCAAATGAGAGATAAATGTTGCTTTTACAATTACCCTAACAGTTGAAAACATTGGTTAGAAAAATAGAAAAATAATCAAATGTAATAAGTTACATTACTTTGATTAAGTAATTGAAATAGTTACATTATTTATTACATCTTAAACAGAGTAACTAGTAATCTGTAACCTATTACATTTCTAAAGTCCCCCCCCCCCCCCGGGTCTGCCTCACTGGTCTCACTGTGTCTGGTTCTCTGTAGGAACCTGAGGGCCCTTCAGTCCTCGGCTCTGGGCAGCATTCATCCTGGCAGAAGACCCCCGCGGCCCCCGCAGAGCCCCACTGTGTCCCCGTTCCGCACGCGCCTCCATTCCCCGACGCCCCCTGTGAAACGGACATGAGTCAGAACCCGGGGCCACCGCCCTCTCAGGGACCTGGGCTGACGGCTCCGCTCCCCCCCTCGTCTCATCCTCCCCCACAGGCCCCGCCCACCAAGTCAGACTGCCACTCCTTCCTGCCCCCGCCCCCCTCGCCTCGCCCCCATCCAGACTCCTCCGCGCCCTCTCCCGTTTTAAACCCCTTCCCGCCTCCCCCCGTTTCCCAGCCCCAGCAGCCCCCCCTGGTGGACGTTCGTATGATCGACTTCGCCCACTCCACCTGTAAGGGTTTCCGCGGTGACACGGCGGTGCACGACGGGCCGGACCGGGGCTACGTCTTCGGACTGGAGAGCCTGATCGAGATCCTGGAGAGCCTGCAGGAGGACAACCTGCCATAGTCCTGAACACACACACGGAGACACACACGGACACACAAACACACACACACACACACACACACACACAGGGACACACACAGGGACACACACACAGGGACACACACAGGGACACACACACACGAACACATGTTGTGAGTTTGTTCAGGTCGTACAGTCAGTGCAGGTTGTACTGCAGTGTTCTCAATAACCGAGACGCCTCGGCTGTAAATATGGAACGGGCGGGGGTAAGGGGGGGGTCCTCCCAGAGCGTCACCATGGCAACGTGGGCATTCGACAGTCAAGTAGTTACTATAGCAACGGCCAGGAGGTGGGACAATTGGAGCTGAAATGGCTGCAATTTAAAGCTGATATATGGAGAACCTGTCTGTCTGAGGCTCTGCGCAACACACACACACACACACACACACACACACACACACACACACTGCACTTCTATTCTTGTGAGGACCCTCATTTACATCATGCATTCCTCACCCCCCCCCTCTATCCTTTAACTTTTAACTTCTCAACTGAACAGCTAAAACCCCAAAAATGTCCTCGCTCCTGAGGTCTGAAATTCAGATTTGTCCTCACAAAGATAGATGACTCGATACACACACACACACACACACACACACACACACACACATCCTGGGAACAGTTGTCTGTGGAGCTGTTTGACAGAGCGTCCTCTCTGATGACCAATCAGCTGAATCCCAGGGACCGCCCACTGAAGTTGGCCAACACTCACGTTAACCCCCCCACACGCCACCCTCTTCTTCCTCCTCCTCTTCCTCTTCTTCTTCACTCCTTACCCTCCCCACTCACCCCACTCTCACTCCCTCTCACAGATCCACTCCTCTTTTCTTCTCCCTTCTCTACAAAAACCAAACCTGGACAGGTGAACAGACTCTTTTAGCGTTACCTTGGAAACGCTCCCGGAAACACATCCAAACATCTGTTAAAGCAATAGATGGCGATGATAGACAGCGACTTTTTTTTTTTCTTTCTTTCTTTCTTCAGCAGTGCAGAGGGGCGGCGTCGTGCCCCACAGGGAGATAAAAGTGCATCATAGAAGTAGAGTTTAAGGAGAGAATAGAGATGATTTCTTTTAAAAAAAAACAAAAAAAAAACAAAACGCTGTATTGTCCATTTTTGGGGCTTAATTCAAAGAAACGTTAGTAGTTGGTGTCCTGTAAAAATCATCCTCTGGGTTATTGTGTAATTTTGGAAGCATAAGTGTTACTTTACCCAAATTGTCTCATGATGAAACGTCTCAAAAAGGATAAGTCTGGTCATTTTCTTCTTTTTTTTATGTCAACAAATTCCACAAAAAGACCCAAAAAACCAAGAATGAACTCATCTACTAAACAAGTATCTTAGTTTGTGTAGCCAAAGCCTGAAGTATCTTATGGCTTCGTGCCGTAGAGCTCCGTCGATGTCCAAAAAAACTATTAAAAAAACACATCAGTCACTTAGTTAGTTACACCAGATGACATGAAAACACACACACACTGTAGTTTATTTTAACTCAATCCCACAAACATCATCCTGCTGCCAGAAATACTCAAAATAGCACCAAATCAAATTAATCCTAAATTAATAACTCAAATGAATCCGCTGTTGAAAATAGCAAACAAACACATTTCCTATTTGATTAACACGAGTCCAGCCTTTTTTTATTATTATCATTATTATTATTACAAATTACACTATATATTTGTGAGATTTAAAGTTCTTTTTCTAAATATATATAATTATTTCGATGACATTTTTTACGCCTTTTATTTAATAGCAGACAGCAGAGAGGTGACGGGGACGTCAGTGGTTCACGATCAACGCCTTAAACCCCTTAAACTGCCACGGTGAGCCTAAAAGGTCGAGTTTGATCTTGAAAACAGCAGATGACACAAAAATAATCTACTTTATTAAGTCCATTTAGTAGCTTTTCCAGAGCTTTCAGTCTTCTGTAGCAGATGAAGTTGCTCAGTTGTTGTGGATTTATACATGTTTAAATTTTATGGGGGTTTTTTTGTTGTTTTTTTTTAAAAGACTTCCTGGTGATTGAAAGCTCCGGTACATCTACTAAATGCACCTTTATAACACAAATGTTTTGTCATCAGCTGTTTCCAACGTCAACAATGAACTTAAGGTGTTCATTTTTAAACCCAACGTGAACGAGAAGTCCTGAAAATGCTAAAAAAAAAATTAAAAAAGGAAATATTTGATCGTGGTTCTACAATCAAAAGCTCCAGAAAAGCTACTAAATGGACGTCACAGATTCACGTGATGACGAGGGGTCGAACCAACACGTTGTTAGTTTTTGGGCTTTTTATGGGATTTGTTGACAATAAAAAAATATAAAATAAAAACAGAGCTATATTCTTTATGATAGGGCTGGGTGATGTATCGATATTAACGAAGAAGAATATTTTTCTGATATATAGCTTATATATAAATATAGATATGTTTTATGATAGAAATCACAATATGGCCAATCTGTAAAATCACAAAATAATCAGACTGATTAACTTTAAATCAGATCAGAATATAAAACAAAAACTTATGTAACTTTTTTTAAATTATAATTTGCTTTGAATGATTAATTTAAACATCAGTTTATAAAACATGATGTATTTAAATCATCATGAATCCACTGAAAGCTGATAAATATGTTGAGTTATCACCCAGCCCAGCCTTCTGATTAATAAACAAAACGTCCCCATTTGTCTCCTCTGATCGATCAGACGTGTAAACATTCACATCGGTCCATTTATGCTTCCTTCACTGAGTGTCCAGAGGCCGGCTGTGACGCAGCAGCGCCCCCTGCTGGTCAGCAACAGGAACTCAAACTGCAGGAGCTGGAATTAAAAGAGAGCAAATATGAATATTTTATTTTTGGTTTATTGAGGTGATAATTTATTTTTTTATTGTACCTTTACCCATATGTGTGGGTAAATGTTTTGTCTTTTACATGTGTGTCCCCCCCTCTTCTCAAATGTTAAAAAAAAAAAAAAGATAAAAGAAAGAAATGTAAAGAAATTAATTGCATCAGAGACACAATGTGTGAAATGTCAGGAGAATATTAAGCAGTATTATTTCAGCTCACTCAAGTCTGTTTTATTTGCTGCTGACTCAGCTCCAGCCTAACGCTTGATTGGTTATCGACTCAAAAACATGTCATGAAGAATCGGTCACAGCAGCCAAAAAAAAAAAAACCCTCAGACTGAGATCAGCTCACTGAGCTCCAACACTTCTGATGATGGGAAGCTCTTCTCCTTCTTCTTCTTCTTTAACTTTGTGTCTGTTAGGACGGACGTAGACGCCATCGTTTGTCTTTGTTTCACTTCACCTTTTTTTTTTTTCTTATTTTATCTTTTAAAGGCGTCGGTAAAGAACTGCATGCACATGAACATCTTCCTGTTTCCACCACAAGGGGTCAAAAACATTCTCGTTACTGTCGCGACTGACCGAAGCAGCGATGGTTCCACGTGTTCTCCTCTCAGATCATGATATTTATTCATGAATATTTAGCTTCTATGATTGATTGGAAAATTATTTAGCAGCATTTTCTACATCTTGACATCATCCTGACTGTTTGTTAGAACAGTGAAAAAGTAAGTGAGATTAAATCTTTCCAGAAGCTTTTGGGCTCGTGTTGTAATTACTGACATGACCAACTCCATCCATTCATCCAGCCCCCCCCTTTCTCCCCCCCTCCCCTCCCCTCCCTCCTCCTCCTTGCATATGAAATGTTTGTTTTTTTAATGCAACACTGCCAAGTCCACATCATTCAGTACTACAGAGTCCGGGTAGAAGGATTTATGGCTCTGGTCCATCAGGGTGCAGAAACTCTCAGATTAAAGTCACTAATGACCAAATAGTCTCAGGAAATAAAAGCAGCTGCAGGAACTAAATCAGTCACATTCCTCCTCTCTGCGGTTTCATCACATCTAATAACTTATAAAAGAAATTAGACTGATTAAAACTCGACTGCTTCAGCTCCCAGAAGTAACTCCCAGAGTGTGTGAAGCTGAGATTGAAAGATTTTCTGCTACATGAGGTGACCCCGATTGAAGCATTTCAGTTTCTTTTTTGCACACTTTAACCCTCATCTCGCTTATTTATTTAGACGGCCACATAAATGTCTTTAAATGTCAGAAACATTGAAATATTTATTATGTAATTTCCATCCCTGTTAATACTGAAGACACGAGGATACGAGTAGCAGCTAGAGTTTGTTTCCAGGTTGAATAAAAGATGAACACATGGTGCATCGGACTTCCTGAGGTTAAAATGTTACTGGAAAAAAAGTTAAAGTGCAGTTAAATAAAAAAGTATCACGCTTGCTGTAAATTAGATGCGCTTTTCAAGGGCCTCAAACTCTGACGATGACAGCCTGAATTCATGTCCAAAATCACTCCCTCTGTTTTTAAGAGAGGACAGATGAAGACGATTTCTGCCAGAACGAAAGAAAAGCAGAACTAAAAGTAAAAATTATGAGATATTAAATTAGACTTGTGAGATTTTATTTATTTTATATTATAAAATTGTGACTTTTTTGGAATTTGCAGAGTCAAAATTACAATATTACTATTACACAGTATCTTATAATCAGGATGAATATTTTGTATTTGTATTTTCTGATCTATTATAATTTATTACTTTAGAAGTCAGATAAAGTCAAATCTTTTACACAGTATTTCATCTTTTTATGGTGCATTTTATGTCCTGTTTTCCCGCTATTTATATTTTATTTGACTTTTGAGTAAATATTTCACTTTTGGACTAATAAATATAGATGCATTAGTAGCTTCCTACAGTGTGTAATGTGCTTAAATACAAGCACAGACTACTTAAAGTACCATTTAAAGGGTTTAAGAAGAGTCCAGTCTGATCATCAAAGCGTTGCATTTTATACATTTTTAACTACAGGAAATGAGAGGAGAGAAAGATGATGACTTATGTGCAACAGTCGTCTCTTGGGTTGACTCAAAGTTGCAGCTTTTGCCCAATTTCTTCACCACTTGGTCACCATGGTGCCCCCTGTGCTCCTACATTTTTCATTTTTATGTTTCTTTTTGTGGCGGAAATTGGCGCCTAAGCACATTTAGAGTCACTATAAACACGACTACTAACTCACACACATGATTCATGCTAACAGGGTACGCTTACTGTATATCATTTATGCCGACACACATGCTAACAGCCTGAATGCACATCACCAGCAGTCAGTCACACGCTTGCATGAAAACACACACTTCCACCTTTCCAACCTTTACAGAGTTAAATCTTTACAACCTTCTGAGCTGATTTTAAAAAGCAGCTGAAACGTTCAGTGTGTCAAATGTAAAAGAAAATACTCATCCTGAATCATTTAATCTTGTATTCAATCTTTAAAGCTTATTTTTCTCTTTCAAAAAAAACAGCAACAGGTGTTTGATCTTCATGCGAGGGTCAAAATAAAATCTGTGACTTCAGTGTGACTCGGCTCATTTCATCAACATTTACGAATATCGGTTTATGATTTATGTGGCGAAGCTTCAGCTCCTGACGCCCAGGAGCAACAAAAGCTCTGGATTTACTCTGCATCATTCAGGTCTACGTCACGATCTAATTAATCACTGAAATACAATATCAGCTGTGACACGTCATCCATCTTCAGGTTCTGGTCTTTACGAAGGAAATTCATTCATTCATTGAACACAAATCTGAGGGCAGAGTATTATTAATTCATCATAGAAGTGCTTTTAAGGCTGCAACCATCAATTATTTTCATTATCAACAGGTCTGACAGTTAATATATAATAATGAAGCCATTGTAGAGTGTATAAGTGTTAGAAACTGGTGAAGTCCTGACGGTCAAATTAAAATATTCAGATGACTTAGTGTTTGATAAACAGTTAAAAACCCAAATATGTTGAGTTCAGTATCGTGGAAAACTGGGAAATCTTCCAGTTGAAAAGCTGATACTAGTGAATATTGGGCATTTTTGCTTTAAAATGGCAAATAATGTTAAATTCAAGCATTGTTTTAGGAAAATTAACCTGTAAATAAAAACATGCAGGAAAATCCTTCCTCCACATAACCTCCAGCAGCCAGTTTGTTGCCTGACAGAACTCTGGGGCAAAGAGTCAAAAATCACCTGCTGCTCCTCATATTGCTGACTGAGTGCATTCACATGGTGACTGAAGGCAGCTCAAATGAGTCTATCAACATATTAATCAGCTCCTTTCATCTGGATTTTGGCAGCTGGACAGTCAGTCTCTGTTTATAGAGATTAAAATCAAGAAAAGCTACAAAATAAGTTACATTTTAAAGGTACCAGCTAGTGTTCTGTTACACCACGCATGTCCAAACTACTCCATAAAGAGCCGTAATGTGCCTGCAGGTTTTTGTTCCAACCAATCGATAGTCTGAAGCCTGAGATCAGCTGATTAAATGAGTCGAGCCTGCTGTGCTTCTGCTTGGTTAGAATGAAAACCTGCAGACACATTACGGCTCTTTATTTAATAGTTTGGACACTTCCTGTTTTACACAATCTGAAGCTGGTTTTGATCCACACTGATGCTTCTTCATTTGTGTGTAAACTATTTAACACATGCACATGAAACATGGAATCAGATTTGAATCAATCGATTTGAGCAAAATCTCCCATGAATCAATCGAAAAGTTAATAAATTAAGAAAAGTAAAAAATAAGTGAAATACATTTTGAGGCAAATTTGTGCCTCATTTAATTATATTCTACACTTTCATTTCAGTAATTGACTTTTCATTTTTATTCTAAGGAGATTAGCTACAACAGTGTCCTAAAAAATAGTCATTTGTCTCTCCACATGAAAAATGTCCACATGATTCATCTCCTTAAACACTGCTGTACACGCTGTTAGTTTAAAATACTCAACTTTTTAAGTAATTCAAGCACTGGTTGCTACTACTACTGCTAAAACCTACTACTACTACTACTACTGCCATTTTGACTACATAGTTGTCAGTAGGACTTTGTAGTGTGTTAGAATTTTATTTATTCACTTATTTACTTTCTACCATATTTCTTGTGTACAAGTGGAAAGATTCGTCCTGATGATGGCGCTACAGCAAAGTCAGAGATTCATCACAATAAAAAGGAATCATCCTCTGTGAATCATGAACATCCAAAAACACATTTCATAACAATCAATGTTTTGGAGCAAAATGCTTGAAGCACGGACACATCGACTGTCTGTGATCATATGTTGAATCACACAGTGTCGTCATGCATGAGAAGAACTAAAAGTGCTCAGAAATACGTCAAATTTGACAGATTACAACATCAAACATCAAACTGGGCAACATAACGTGAGTAAGTGGAATATGATAGTGATGAGATCAATGAATAATTAAAACTTGTAAGCCCCAAATAAATGAAATGATAAAAGAATATTATAATTGTAAAACTAAGAGTGATGCTGCCCTGCGTTGTTCAGATGTTTGGTGTCATTAATGGGTCAATGATGTGATGCAACCCAGTGTCCAATTGGTGTAATCAGTATCTTTTCATAAAAATCTGATTATATACAGGAAAATAGATGGACTAAAATGTGGAATAAATATAATCCACTTCTGCAATGCAACACTATATTTTATAACAAATTATTTATTAAAAAAATGTATATTTCCTGCTCAACATTGACAAAATTGACTTTCAAATTTAAATGTAGAAATACTCCCAAATTTTTCTTTTCATTTGATGTTTTTGAAAAAGAAGTAATTATTTGTATAAATACACTGTAGGTGGATAAAATATTTAACATTTATCATTATTTTGTGGTTACACCATTTGACATTTTCAGGAGCGTTCAGTTTTACTTTTGGTTAAAGAAAATGGTGCAAATGTCATTTCAAATGACATAAAACCAACAAAAATACAAAATGTACATTTTAATAAGCGTGATGCTGCTTTTAAGACAGTTTTTACAGATATTTTTGATTTGCTCATCCTGTAAACCCTTATTTGTCACTGACCCCAATATGAAAACAAACAGAGGAATAAAAGATCATTTACAAACTGTGATACACATTTCTGTTGCCAAAAACTGATTTAAAAAAAAAAAGAAAACAGTACAAAAATATATATTTGAAATAAATAAGAGAAGATTATTTGAGGTTGGCACATTTGTGGGTGGTTTTACTTTCAGACAGTGTTGTGAATGAATTATTATGAATTTATACAACCACAGAAAGAAAAGTATATACAATAAAATAGAACAACATTTTTTGTCTTTTATTTTTAGATATGTGTATGAGAGAAAATTACCTGATGAGTGATCATGCTGAATAACTTCTTTGGATTATCTTTTTTATTATAAGATATGTTTTTGCCTTTTTATTAATACAGTAACTGGTAAAGGGAAACAAGGAGAGGGAGGGGAATGACCTGCAGCATTGGTCCCTGGCCGGATTCAAACCAGGGACCCTGGCATTACATGGCATGCGCTCTAACCACTCAACCACCAGGGCGCTCCTTCTTTAGATTATCTTGATGTTGATTTTGGTGTGCATGTGTTGCTCTGATGGCCGTACAGGTCGTACTCCTGGTACTGGATGTAGTCCTTCAGTCGCCCCGGCAACGGCAGGAAGCTCATTAAGACAGGTGATCTGAGCTGAAGACGACCGAGACAACGACGGATCCGCAGACGACAGAGATGCTTCAGAGAGCGGGCGTTCTCTGAAGAAGAGGAGGAGGAAGGAGGAAGATGAATGAAAACTGGCTGCGTTCTCGTTTCTCTCAGTGCAAAGATTGATAAGAGTTCGATTTTATTCACCTTGCAGCCTGCAGATGTCGGGCCACTGTCGCTCCTCCATCAGAGTCGCCTTCAGCTTGGAGCACAAAGTCACATGATCCACGTAGTCCAACAGAGTGAGAACCATCTGACCTGAGAGTAGCTTCAGCCAGGAGACGGTGATCACCTCGCAGAACTGCACTGACAGACACACAGACAGATGTTCAACATGTGTTTTATATGAATATGATGTGATGTCTGACAGCTGTGTGATTAAACTCCACATCATTCCTTAAACTTTCTGACACAACTGAATGATTTAAATTATGAATGAAACAGTGAAAACAGAAACTAATCGTCACAAAAATAAAGGAAAAGAGGAACTGAATTAACTGACTTGTGCAGAGAGGTGATTTCATGCAGATTATGGTGCCAAAAGAAGTGTAGCAGCAGTATTTTACATGTATGTGTGGCATGTTATTTATCATTTGTCTGAAATTCATGGTCTCCAGACGATGAATTTTAGTTTCCATCCAAACCAATCCAGTGGACACCAATCAGAAGATCATGGATGTGAAAATATGTATATTATATGAGTATATAATATGACAAAGTTGTGTTTCCATCTTGTTCTGATGCCCTAAAATGTCCCAAAACCAATTTAAGTTGCTTTTAGGTTCTCACTGACAAACTGGCCCTGTTCGTTACCATGGTGTCTTTGATCACCGTGTTGGTCCATCCCTCGTAGTCCTCAGGAATGTGTGAGCCGTTACCATAGGGACAGTCAAAACAGCGCTCCACATCGTAGCCATAGTTACACAGCATCCTGAGAATCACCTAAGACACACACACACACATATGACAGGAAGGATTAAAAAATTAGAACAGCTTTCCTCCCAAACAGTGAGAAATTATATCAGTTAAAGGTCACTGAAACTAAAGCTGCTGATTCCAGTGACGTCTGTGAATCTGAATAAGTTTACCTCGTCTTTGAAGGCGTACTGCAGGGCTGAGGGGAAGTGTGTCGTGTTTATTCTGGAGAAATAGTTGACGTTGGCTCCAAACCTCAGCAGCAGGTCCATCAACTCATAGTTACCCAATCGCAGCGCAACCTTAAAGACACAGAAAAGGTGTCACAGGGATCAAATGGAGGATTGACCGACAGTGTATCCATCCACCCAATACTAATATGCATCCTCTCTATGCAGCTACAGTATTGGCTACCAGGTTCAAGCGCACACATTTTCTTTTAGTCTCTGTGGAGACATGATGGCACCAACCTGACAACCTCACTGTGACTTTGGGAATCTTTAAATCATTGATATTTGAAGGGTTAGAAACACTCATTTACACCTGTGTGTTTAGTATTTCACCAATAAAATCAGATTAACAATAAATTAAATCTCTTCTTTGTCACATGAAAGCTTTGATATCATGTCAAGAACAAACAAGTTTCCTTTTTTTTTTCTTTTAAAGGGACTTTTTCCGTGCTTTCAGTTATGATGATGTGCTGATATTGTAACACACACACACACACACACACACACACACACACACACACAGCTACCTGCAGACATTTAACAGGGTCTTGGTTGGCCATGGCTCCGGCCTCCAGCAGCATCCTGGCTGACGGCAGGTCGTTATTAGAAACAGCAAAGAAGAGTGCCGACTTCCTCTCGTCCTCATAGCTATGGCGAATCCTGGGATAGAGCATGTAGTTTGGGTCATAACCTGCATCCAGCAAGGCCTGATGGGAGTCAAGAGAAGGTGGACACTTAGTTGAGGTGTAATCAATAATAAATACATCTTAATGTGATTAAAATGTGTCATATCATGATTTTAACGACGATTTGCCTCCAAAAGTAGCCCATGACACACACACACAAACACACACACACACACACACACACCTTGATGCAGTTTGTGTTTCCTCCTGCAGCAGCAGAGTGTAGAGGACTCATCCCACTGTCGCTCACGTCATCGAAAGAAGTTACTGGAATCAGCAGCTGTAGAGCTCTGAAGAACACACAAATACAAATGATGTTTGACACGTTTGTCAATATGAAAAATGTTGCTTAATAAGTAAACAGCTGTTAACTGACATAAGATAACACCTATACTTGTATTTACTCCAATACCACACAGAATACTCCTGTGGTTCAGTAAAGTTGGGGACATGTGAGAGACAGATTTTTCTATTTAAAATCTAAGCAGCAGATTTCTTGACTCTCAGTGTCTAGTATGGCACCAGCTCCAAAAACACTGAATCCTACACTTCCCACAATGTTACTTGCAGCATAACATCATTAAATTGACCCTCCCTGTCTGGTAAATGCCCACATGGAGGAAAGAATCTATTATGACATTTACTGTAGGTGTCCTCTGTGAGCCACACGGTGGATCGGCATGTGTCCTGTGAGTTTGGCAACATTGGGGTCAGCGCCGAATTCCAGCAGCAGACTGATGACAGCTGGATCTCCACATGAAGACGCCTCGTACAGGATAGACGCCTCATCCTGTGCCTGTGATCGGACGTCCGCTCCTGAAGAACACACAACATGTTAATGACACACTCAGAGCGTCACAGCAACAGAACTTGTCACATCATGCACACTGAACACTTAAAACTTGAAAAAATGTCAACCTGTCCTTTAATACCTCCTCCAGCTCCTGATGATGATTAAAGGACAAGTTCACAATCTTGGGTGTGTCCTTATGATCTCTGAAAGAGGTGTTTCCTCGCTGTAATAATTCCTCCAGTCCAAACTGACATACTGACTTAAAAGATCCTCTTTAAATGTGCTTTCAATGGAAGTGATGAAGGCCAAACTCCACAGTGAGTCCCCACAGTCATTTAAAAGTTTATCTGAAGCATATATGAGGCTTCAGCAGTCTGAGTTAGTCATATCAAGTGGATATCTGACACATTTACAGTCTTTTTGGCATCTAATTACCTCTTTGTGTTTCCTTGTTGAGCTGTGGTAGAAGTATAGTAACAAAAGGAGAGACTTTGGTACTAAAAAGACTGTAAAGTTAAAAGATATCTACTTGATTTGACTCATTTTGACAACTGAAGCTTCATATTAGCTTCATATACATTTTACAATACATTTTTGCACAAAAAGACTGCGGATTTTGTCCCCCATCGCTTACATTGTAAGTACATTATGAACATTATAAATCACAAAGCTCCAGCCAGTTTGAGAGAAAAATTGTGCAATTAATGTTTCTCTACATGTTTTCTGAACTGCAGATGAAATAATACAGGCAGTAGAGAAGGAGATAATTTAAGGATTGCTGCTGGTTGCCCATTAGCCACGATAGTTTCCAAAGTATAACCCTGCCAATACCATGTCCCACCTACTTTTTGCCAAACCATGCCAGTAACTTTTGCCAGGAAAAAATAAAGTCATACACCACCAGGGCTGGAAAAAATACTGCAAACTTTGTACATATTTTGGGATCAGATGATCATGATCCTGGAAAGCCTAAAAAATAATGTGTTATTTGGTAGACTGACTTAAGAATTAAGATGGTTTCATAGTTTTTTCAGCCCTCTTCTTCATCCCAGTATCTTTGTACAGTTATGGTCCAAACTAAAATCTGCCATTTCAGGTTTAACTTTTAAAGACACTGTTAAAGTAAAGTAAAAATAAAGAAATAGGCCCACTATAGAAACATCCCTCCTCTCTCACCTCTCCTCAGTAGGGTCTCCACCACCTCCAGGTATCCTGCCTGAGCAGCCAGTGCCAGAGGAGTGAGCCCATAGTCGCTGCGAGGGTCTGGCTGTGCTCCAGCCTGCAGCAGCAGCTTGACCAGCTCTGAATTTCCCACCCGAGCGGCCTCATGGAGGGGCTGGCGGCCGTGGCAGCCCTCCTGGTTCACCCTGGAGGCATGCAGGAGCAGCAGGCTCACTATGTCAATGCGCTCTGAACGGATAGCTGGAAAGAGACAGAAAGAATATAGATAATGAAAAACTGTGGACCGTTTTCATGTGTCATCAAAAAATCTCATTAAAAAAAATCTCCCCTTCCCCTTCTTAAGAAAACTGATGAAAGTGTTGTGATCAAGCAGATAGTACTGAGTCTGAAGAGTGGAGCTAATGTGGATGTGCCTTTAACCTGCATTCTCTTTAATGACCAGCAGGGGGCGACTCCTCTGGCTCCAAAAAGAAGTCAGATTGTGGTAAAATGACCCCTACTTCTCACTTGATTTATTACCTCAATAAATGATTTCATAATGAGTTTATGGTCTCAATCATTAGTTTTGAGTCTTCTTTATTACAGCATGATGTTCATTTTGTAGATTATGGTCCCATTTAGAGTAAAACAGATGATTTGCAGGTGGATCCTCAGCATCTTCTCTCCAGCTCCACGCTCTCCTCCAAATAAGGTCACTTCTCATCACTTTTGGCTCCAAAAAACCAAGATGGCAATGATCAAAATGTCAAACTCAAGGCTTCAAAACGGGACTCCACAAACCAATGCGTGACGTTATGGTGGCTATGTCCATTATTTTTTATACAGTCTATGGTCGTGATTTTATTTGAATGTGTTCATGTCACATTTAAATATTTGTCCTTTTACAGATGTTTTTCATTTAATCATGGCACAGTAGAGGCATGAATAAAAAGGAAGCAGTTTAAATCTTCCACAGTTATAACCCAGATATATGTGGAAACATCTGCATCTGCTTTTTACCTACTGTGTAGTTTGATAATTTATACCTGCTTTATATTAGGTAAAGGTTTTAGAGTTTTTGTGATATTTATGTTTGGTTGACAGTTTCCAAAGGTTGAGTTCAGTGGATTACAATAAACAAAAGATCATAATTTGATTAAGATGTATTTGAAATTGTGCTCTGAGCTGTTCAGAGGGCTGGAAATCAAACTGTTAAAGAAGGAAGTAGGAAATAGGAAGCAACAGGAAAATCTCTTCTTTGTTCCCAATGACTGAACAGGTTTTGAAGAAGAGAAATGTTGGTCATCCTACCTATAAACAGCGGTGAGTCCTGGTCGAAGTCCTGTGTGTCCGGCTGGGCTCCATGTTGAAGGAGGAAGTTGGCGTTTTCTATCAGACCCTCTTGTACAGCCAGGAAGAGAGGAGTCTGATCGCGGAGGGTCTGAAGATCCACAGAGCGTGGGCCTGAAGCTGGAGACCCGGATATATCTTATCATCTATCTCATGTTGTTTCATTAATGATGTACAGAGGCTGATATAAAGCTGATACAAACCTTTAAATATGAGCTCTAGGGTTCTTTGGTTTTTCTGAGCTGCTGCTTCATGGAGAGGAGTCCAACCTCTGCTGTCTGTCTTTAGAAACTGATCCTTTTGTCCAGCACTTAACTTCTTCAGGAGCTTCTCGTTACCTGGTTGATTGGATAGATAGACAGCTTAAATATCTAACACACACACGTACAGTGCTGCTGCCTGCATGGAGCTGAATCTCAGCCCAAATCAGCCCAAATCTGTACCCCTAAAAATGTTTTCCTGTATCGGACTAATGAAAGAATTGTGTCTGCTAATACTGCATGATGAATAATTTGTGTTTTTTGGAAAATAATGACAACATCAATGAATTTGCTTAATTTTTAAAGGACTACATGGTGTAGAAGTGAACATTGATGTGTTTTTATATTACCACTAGGAGGTGCCAAAAACAGGCATTTTGAAAAGTTACACATATATGAGCTTTAGAAATTGAAGAAAACCATTTCATCATATTTATCACCACCAAATCCATAAAATCTGGAATGAAAACCTGGAAATGATTTAATTTTTATATTTTAATAGTAAATCGCAACCCAAGCGTTCACCTTCATACAAATATCATAACACCCCATCCTCACCTTGTCTGATTGCAGTGAAGATGATGCTGTTGTTTGCAGAGTCGGACCCTGAGCTGCGAGGAAAGAAGATCGACAACAATGTTAGAAAATATCAAACTCTGTGAAATTGAACAATGGAGCAAAAGGCACAAAACTTCCACAAAGTTTCCTGTTTTTTAACATCTAATCAGAGTTTAAAGGAAAAGTATAAAGCTTTAGATTTCTTTTTACACTGCTTTGTAATAATATCTCCATTGCAGTTATATTTTTGACTTGCCTGATAAAACCTTACAGCTTTTTGACAGTTTCTGGGCTTCATAGATTTGTTCTCTTGTTCAGTGGGAGAAAATCCTACTCAGACAAAATTACTAATATATACTGATAAGACTGAATAATTGCCAATACTTCTTAGGAGATCAAATCCAGAGGACACTGATGAAATGACATTTTAACCTAGTTTCAGCTTATTCAGGACAAACCAAGCAGCCGAGGAAATTTTTTTTAACTCTGGTGTCTGTTAGACTGACCTCCAGCCGTCTTTCATTGTGGAGTCTATCTGAGTTTCTCTCTGTTTGTTACTCTCCAGCAAACTCTGTTCAATCATGTACTGAAGATCTGCATCTTCTTCATCGCCCTCATCCTCCGTCCCAAATCGCCTGTACTCCATGTTGTCCATACGAGGGGTCCTGACTCTATATTTAAAAAAAAAAAAGACATTCATGAAAGTATATTTCACTGATGTTTGTGATCAGCAAGTTGGAGGAAACTGCAGCACTCATGGCCAAAAGTATGTGGATGCCTGAACATGGACGTACTGCAGGATATATAATAGCTCAAGTTCAATTTAGTATTTGTCCCAAGATATGCAATTCATGCTGCAGCAATCATAAAAACACATAAAACACAAAACACAACAGCTGAACATGTGATTCCTAAACCATGGGAGCTACTCTGCTGCTGTGATGATATGACAGCCTCCAGATTTTGGACCAGGCTGCAGAGATTTACTCCCATTCAGCCACAAGAGCTTTAGTGAAGTCCAGCACTGAAATCAGGTGAAACGTTTGATTATATTATTGCATAAAAACAAGGACTGTGGATTTTGTCTTCTATCACTTGCACTGAAAATGTATTAAGAATCGGGCACCTGACTTGTTTTAAGACTTTAAGGTAGGTTCCTTTACAGGACCGATCCACAGCGCACATACATACAGCTAAGTGAACCAGTTTCGTGCCAGGAAACAGATAGTATGACATTTACATATAGTGCAAGTGAATAGTCGAGGGGGCAGGTGGGTTCATATGAAAAGTTCATGCGCTGTATCAGATCAGCAGTCAATATTGGCTTTTCTTAATATGTAATTATAACCATGTTTCATTCCTCAAATTATTTATAAAATATTGTACAAGAAAGTCAGAACTATTGGCAGTAAACTGAAGTAAAAACAAAGGGATTAACAGGATATTTCAACATTTGTTTTATTTTTATTTTTTTATTTTATTAGTTTATTTGTCAGGGACAGTGCATATTAATAAACATATCTGTAAATATGCCAGAGGCTAGTTTTCATCTGTTGTCCCTGGCCAGGTGTGAGTTGGCAGCCTAAAATCAAGATCAAGAAACAGATTTAAAACATTATAAGACAAGTTAGTTACAATAAGTATAAAACACAGAGTGACATAAGCAGCACACAGTAAAAGCAAAGCAAACTACGACTGAACAAAGCGACACACAAACAGTTACAGAGCAGTTAGACAGGAGCAGACATAAGCAAGAACAAATGTGAGCCAAAATGGACGTAAGCAGGTAAAACACATATGAGCAACAATCAAACAAGAAGCAGGACAACAGTAACGCAACAGGACATCAACAGGGACAGACATAAGAAAAACAAGTTCAAGAAACATGTTAAAAATAAAACGGGTCAGGCAACGAGACATTTTGACACCAAACACAAAGACAGACTAGCAGGAACAAGTAAAAACAGGTCAAACATATATGAGCGATGAGGCAGCAGTTTTAGCAACAGGTCAGTTTTGTAAGGTGATGGGTTTATCCAGATTAGTGCTGACAGGTTTGGAGACTTATGAGCCATGTTCTTAATTGTCTGTTGGTACAGCGTTCCAATCATGTGCTGCTTTGATTGAGAAGGCAGATTGGGATAATGCAGTTTCCTCTTGTGACTCCTCTAGTGATCTGATTTGGATTTACTCGTCGCCTAACAAAGCTACTAAGTGGAGGAGGAGCCAGACCATGAATTATTTTGTAAATGAGGCATATTCAGAGAAATTTAAAACAGTAGATTTCTGTTCTGACAGATGAGGTCATATTGTGTTGTGTTTTTTTACCTTTCAGTTGTGTCTCAGGTTGTTTGTTTGGTTCCCTCTACTCTGCCGTGGCGTGCCTGGAAATTAAAAGTGGGTCTGTTGTTGTTGAAGTGAGGGAGGAGGGCTCTGACCTGCTTGGCTGAAACCAGAGCTGCACGTTCACATGGGTCCCATCCGTTAGCGTTTGGCAGTTCCCTGCTCGTCCACACTGTCTTTAAACAGCAGAGACTTCAAACACAGATACAAGACTTACCTACAATATGTGGGTGGATGTCTGTTTTAGAAAAGTGACATAAAAGTGTAGAAATTCAGGAACAATGAGAAGGTTCATCGTCCATGTTTCAGCTGACAAACTGCAGCGTTCTGGCTGAGAGGACTGGGGATCAGATACATGTTACTATTTTTATCCCCTCCAGCAAAGTTTATGTAGTTCACTGCAGCAGACAGCTGACGGACACAGCATGACAGATCATGGTTGGTATTAAATGCTGATGCACCTGCACTCCAGGATTTTTACTATGTGCATTGTATGAACCCCATCAGCTTTAATCTCCTGTTGAGTGCAGCAAACGCAGCATCGCTGACCAACAAGAAGTGATTCTCCTGTGATGGAATAATCCCACCTGGTCCCAAGTCCTCTAGATCTTAAAACAAGATTTTGACATAACTGGAATAATGAGCCAGCGACACAAAATTAACCATTAATGCAAAATCTGTCTTAATTTAACATAAAAATATGATGGCATGTAAGATAATAACTAAGGCAGGTCCTGTGCATGTACTAGGACGTAATGATTGTGACTAAAAAGGAAGATACTAGTACAGAGAGTTAAGTTTCATCTCTGTTGTTCCTATATTAAGGTTGTCTTTGTGTTAAGATTTTAGAAGATACAATACATGTTTTGTCTATCCTGTTTTTTTTCTCTGACATCAAGGACCATGTTGGAAGTGGTCTCATTTTTACTTGTTATCCCTGAGCTTTATTGTCTTCTAAATCCATAAATCACATCAAAATCAAATCAGCTGTACAAGTGCTCTCAACAAATTTGCATTTAATCAAACTGAAATACAATGGAAATTGACTTTTTTCAGTCCTGAGACAGTTACCCATTTTGTAATTCAACTTTGGACAAAGGGAAGCAGACAGCTAAACTGAGGGAGACAGTCAGCATTAAAGTCATTTCCTCAATATCCAATATACAGTGAATTAATGATATACTTTATGTATTAAACCAACCCTATAGGCATTTTTGGCAGGACACATTTCGACAAGCACAGGTGTTAGTTATATGATTAATGTTGGCTAAATGTCATTTAGCTGCTTTAGTTTCAGGGTGTTGGTTTTGTACTTGTTCATGTTCACTGGGACAGTATGAGAAGAAAGCCATCCTTAATGTCATTAGTAACACCATCCTACGATCACAAGTCTGCTGAGAAGAATCCCATATAAAATTAAATATATAACTATACCTGAACTTTGAATCAAATAGGCAACATATACGTTTTTTATTTCCTGTGACTGTCCAGCTGCTCAAGGTGAAACAAAATATAGCAGCTGTGGTTAAAGCTTCTTGAGAAAAGCCTCTGGTGCATCAGGACGTAATGTCACCAAGCTTTTTATTTTCCCATCTTATGTTCATCAGATGTGTTTCAGTTTTAATAATTACAGCTGTTGACACGGATGGAACATCTGCACTTTACACAGTGACGCTTTAGGTCTTTTTTCTACAGACTTCCACAATTTAACTAGATTTGAGTATTAGGCTCTTAACTCTGTATAAACAGGGATTAAAGCAAAAAAAAAAATCTGACTGAATTTTTTTAGCTCGTTCGACCACAGCTGCTAATAACAGCGTCCTGTACTGACGCAGCAGCTCATCCAGTATCCGAACCTTTTATACAGAACATCGAGGAGGAATAAAGTAGTAATATTCCTGCATTGAACAGATAGCTGCTCTTCTCCTCTGTCTCAGCGGGGCGGAGATAATCCCTCCATGCAGCAGATAGCGGTGGAGAGTGGTGACGATTTAACTCAGTCATTTAGAGCAGTAATGGTCTGCTTGCTTCCAACACGTTAACAATTCATTGATATTTGGAAATTGACTCACGTATATATATATATATATAATTTGGCAGTCCAATTGACCGAAATCCATCATAGCGACAGAGAATTTTAATCCCTCTATACCATGAACCTTTTCCAGCAGAGGTTTCCCCATGTAATATAAGTAAGATCTTTGTGCAACAAACATTTTCACTGGCTAAGCAGTTACATGTAAACAGCTGCACTAATTTTCATGCTTTCAAAGTCCTACAAGTCCTTTAGAAAGATGTGAACATTTCCTCGTGAGTAACAAAGAATTCAATGAAAACACGAGACAATTAAACTGTAATTGAAAATGTATTTTTATTTTCTGCCACAACTATTTATGACCTTGGTCTCTCCTTCTTGCCTTTGTACAGTGCCAGCAGGGACACATTGGCAACCTTCACCACCTTGAAACGAACACCAGGAATATCACCAACGGCATGACCTTTACGTCCAAATCCTGCCACCAGAACCTCGTCGTTTTCCTGCAGGGGAGGAAAAAGAGGAAGAAAGGGAAAGGGTGTTAGTGCCAACCGAGTAGTTCTAACATATTTCATGTACCATACATTTCATATTAAAAAAGGGAAAATGTCAAAATTCAAGTTTCAGATGCAGGAAGAGTTCAGTCAACACTTAAATATCTATAGATTTTGGGGAAAAACTCAAATCCAGATCAAATTTGGTGTCAGTTCAAGACATCTGACCTGCAGACAATTTAGATCCTGATAGATTTTTCTGAAAGCTGTGAAATAATGTGATCCGAGAGCATAAATCATTTTGTTAGACTTGAACAGCTTTTTTTTTTTGGGGGGGGGGGGTCTCTCTTTAGGAGTGGCTGATGCTTCAATGACAGTAATACCTTCATTTTAAAACACGCTACGTTTACACCTAGCGGCCACACTACACAAGCCTTTCTGAACCTCTAAAACAAGACAGTTGAAAACATTGCTGACCCCGTTCTAGTGGAAACTCCAGGACTGTGGTTTAGTCTGGATGGGCTGTCAGACTAAAACGCCTTAGCCTTGGAGGGGAGGAGTGATGGTAGAGGAAAAAAACATCTACTCATCCAGACAAGCACTAGTTTCCAGTTCCACCCTACTCAGATTGACTTCTATCTTAATTTTTTTGGTGCATATTCTTGACAGAAACCTCTATCGCTGCACCATCACTCGCATATCGGTTTTTTTGTTGTTTAAAAAAAAAATGTGGGCAGCTTTGCCGTTTACCTCGATGAAGTTGAGGCAACCGTCATTGGGGACGAAGGCGGTGATCTTCTTGCCGTTCTTGATGAGCTGAACCCTCACACATTTCCTGATGGCAGAGTTAGGCTGCTTAGCCTCAACACCACTGTAGAGAGAAAACACAACGTTCTTTAAAAGAGCTGCAAAAATAAAACAGAACAGTTTGAACCAAGCAGGCATCTGTACAAGTTCCACATAGATCTGTCCTGTAAATACCCTCTGCACTGTAAGTCGTATTTTGGGGGGGATTTTATCTTAAATGTTTAGGTTTTTTTTCAGTCTGTGACACAAGCAGTAGATCATTTATCAAAAAATAAGAAAATGAATATCAAAAGAATAACAACTGTTATAAGAAGACAGCACCACGATTCTCGAAAGTGCCAAGACTGAAAACATGAAAGTCTAAAAGACTGCAATGATTAACACTAAAACATTCTTCAATGAGACGCATCAGGTTTTTACCACTAATGTTCAAGCAGGAAGTATTGAGATCGGGGGGGGGTCTCTCAGCCATCGCATCAGCTTGGCAGGTCAGATGGTACTTACACTTTCTCAAGGACGATGCCTTTGGCGTGAGAGGCTCCTCCGAAGGGGTTGGCCTTCAGGGCTGTACCCAGATGGGCCTTCTTGTATTGTTTATCGTGCCATTTCTGCTCACGGCGGTGATTGCGGAGCTTCCTGGCGGTACGCAGACCACGACACTTTCCTAGAAGAAAAAGAGCGACAGGAAAATTTAGTTGGAGCCAACGCAGGACTGCAGTCTTATTTTGTTTGATGTGAAATCGAACAAAGCATTGTGTCTCATATTTGGAGAGATCAGTATCTACACAGTGTTCCTACAAAACGAACGTTCACTAAAGGCAATGATGCAAAAAAACAAATGACTATGCTTTTGTGGCAGAATGATACAATTTACAACATTCTAACAAGGAGACCTAACCTGCTACTGGAAAGCCTCAATTACTTTCACAGGTTATCAATTTTTCAAGCATGTCTTAAAACTATCGCATGCCCATATGAACAGTCAAAGAGGTTTTCCACACTGATCATTCCTCCTGTTCACACTGGCTACTAAAATATTTTTTAGTGTGCTTTACTGTAAGTGATGAAGACAAAATGTGTCCACAGTCATTTAGTGCAAAAATGCATTTAAAAGTTTATCTGAAGCTTACATTAGCTTTTAGCAGTCTGAGTTAGTCATATCAAGTGGATATCTGTCACATTTACAGTTTTTTCAGCATCAAATCCCCTCAATCAAAAGAGGGACATTAGCAAAAACAGACTGAAGTATAAAGATATCTACTTGATTGGACAAACCTGGACTTAAGCTTCATATTAGCTTCTGATAAACTTCTAAACACATTTTAGCACAGGAGGAGGAACTGCAGATGTTTCCTTGCTTACATTGAAAGTGAATTATGAAAGGATCTCTAAACAGCCACTATGAATGATGAAAACAAGAAAACCTTATCTCAATGTTCATTTAGACTCCTGTTATAGACTTGAAAAACTGACTGACCCTTAATTTAACATACTATACAAACTAAAACCACAGCAACACAAACACAGGCAGAATGATAACATTAAGTCATAAAAACGGCTTGTATTTGTCACAATTTTTCACCAATTAAAAGCAAAAGAACAACAATGTGTGGCATAAACTAAAGGACACTAGTAGAAAACGACGTTAATCAAAATATCAACGACTACCTTAAACTTAGCTGCCTGTTAAATAGGCAATACATACAACAAATTACTTCACTACTTATCATAGGGAACAAACACTTTATGCTCTTAATTAAACCCTTTTGGTGAGTTTTTATTGCAAATATTCATCAATGATCCAACCTAACGACCAGCTTTAACTAACAATCACAATCTGAGACTTCACGGACATCAGAATCCAAGTAAAGCTTAACATAAGTACTTTAACGTGTTGTTTAATCATATTTTAATGTGAGATAAAAACCAAATTAATGTGATATAATCCAATTTAATGTGAGGATGAACCGGCCGTGATGCTAAGCTAACATGCTAACACGCCGCGCTATGGCCGCTCCACGTTGCGGACAAACAAGAGCCGTAAAAACGATTAAATTAACCCGCAAATGTGGAGTTTAACTGTCAGAAACACATCGATAATAGTTTATAAGATCTTCATGTATAACGTCGATGTGTAAAACCCGAGCAGTGAAGGTAATTATGTGTATTTTTTTAAGGTATAAAGTGAGAGACGAACCCATGATGCAGCGAGTCAGGGAGGAAAGGAAGGACCCAACATGCACCGCGGCAATGTCTAGTCCGAGGACCCCGGACAGGAGGATAGTAGGAGCTACACAGGATGCCTGACTGAAAATAAGACACGTTTTAACTATAGACTGTGTTCATTAGCAGTGTTGGAGAGTAATTAGTTAAATGTAATGGCTTTAAGTAGTTTAATGACAAAATAAATGTAACTGTAATCTGTTACAGTTACTGAGAAAAAAATGTGTAATTAAATTAGTTACTTATTTAAATGTTGATGATTACAAAGGAGGTTACATCTGAAGTCAGACCTTTAAGATTTTGCTCAGGAGGGTTTTTCCCTCATTTTTTAATATTTAACATGTTACTGAATACATATATTACCAGACTTTTGACTTTCTTTCATAAAATATCTTCATTTTATATTCCAAAATCTACATGAACTAATGAATACATTTTCAAATGAGAGATAAATCTTGTTTTATAAGAAATTATCTCCCTTATAAACGATGTCAGTATCCATGAAAAACACCTGAACTTAGATTTTGGTGCTTAATGGGTACACTTACCCTAACAGCTGAAAACAATCGTTAGAAAATTATTAAAGTAATCAAATATACATTATAATACAAAGTTACATTACCTTGATAAATTGAAATAGTTACATTACTTATTACATTTTAAACAGAGAAACTAGTCATCTGTAACCTATTACATTTCTAAAGTTACCTTCCCAACCCTGATAACACACTAACTAACTAACATACTTCATATTGTCAGAATATGATCAAACACTCCTACTCTTTATTAATAACATTACTTTCCCACTCAGCGCTGTACTCAGCAGTGATATCCCTCCCTCTGTAGACTATAAGTGCTAAATACGTAAAGACATGCCAGACTTTTCACCTGCTGAAAAACGTATACATCAGTTACCTGTTAAAAAATGTAGTCAATAACATAATACAAGTACCACAATAACAATAATAATAATAATACAACGATTTACTAACATTAAGTACATTTAACAGTATCAAGTACAATGTACTTAATTCTAAACTTAACATCTGTGAAAATATTGAGTTGACGTTACTAAATTATATTTAAGCATAAATAATATTTAATTAAACTAATTAAGTAAAGTCTACTTCATTTTTTCACAGAGTGGAACGCCACTGTTATTGAATTATTAAGTACATCTTATCATTTAGAGTTATGAAGTAACTAAGTAGATTTTATTATACTTTTTTCATTGTTGTATGAAATGTTACTCATTATAATTATGTAATTGATGAATGTTAATAAATCTTTCTATACATCACAAATCATACAACTACAATACAATACAATCAAACTATTTATTTTGTCAACATTAAACATTAATTAATAACTCAATTCAAATGACCCGAAACAGTCAACAAACAAGTGCATTTACTAAAAATTCTGTTTGAAATGACAAATGATGCCCTGGGGACTGGAGCTCTTATTTTAAACATCTAAAATTTCAGCATTTATAAATGTAACAGTGGCATGACTAGCATTAGTCAGTGAAACATGGAGACCCCCACTTATATCGTTTTACAATGGAGCTAAAATTACCATAGCATGACTGAATGCTCATTCAGGTGTCAAGAAAATCAAATCACCATTACACTCCCCAAGCCTGCATGTACTACAGTGTATGTATATTGTATAATAATTGTATTATTCTGTACATGTTGTTGACTGAAGGCATCTTAAGTGCTCTGCTCTGCCAGTTTAATCATCATCTCTTAATCTACTGAAATTAAATTCATATTGACTGAGCTGCTCTGAAAATATGAGTGAGAGAGAACAATGCCTTTAACTGGTGGGCAGGACTCTCTCTGCTGAGTCTGTCTCTGTCCTTCCCTGATTGGCTGATTCATCAGTCTGTCAGGGGGGGCTTACAGACGGTGGGCTGATTAAAGTAGATTAGGAGAGAGAGAGAGAGCGAGAGGACAGGGGGAGAGAGTGTGCTGGCATCGCGCTCTGGTCACCACAGCGATGGCTTCACCGTGGAATCACTGCTGCATCCTCCTCCTCCTCTCTCTCCTCTTCCTCCTCCTGCATCTGCAGTCGTCCTCCTGTCTCGACCAACAGCCGGCTGACAGGTAGGTGAAAAAACAGAGAAATAGACACACAGATGTAGTTTTACCTTGATGATTGGTGCTGTGGTTTTTGACCTCTGCTGATGCTTTAATCTTTGACTCTTGACACGTCCAGTCTCAGGATTACTGATGTGTTTCTGCTGCTGGACCCACCAAACCATATGTGGGTTTTCATTGATTGTGTTTCTTTAAAGCTGCATTAACTCATTTTTGTATTTGGTCTTTTGGGGACAGAGGGACACACTGAGAACCTCTGATGTATTATCATCTTATAAAGTAGTTGTGGAAAATATGTTTTACACATTTTATACACCCAGTAAACACCTGATCATCCCACCGGAGTCTTGTTTTTGTCCTCCACATCAATGTACGTACAAGACTGACTCTGCCTTTAGCTCTGTTTGTCTCCAGTCAAACAGCCGCCTGCTGCAGGAAACACTGAGACTGAACCAAAATTGTAAATGTGCCCTAAAACCAAAAACCAGGAGCTAAAAGAGGTGAAAAAGCCCTGCAGGGCTGCAGAGCTTTTTTGGTCCAAACCAGAGCTGAAACAAGACTGAATATTGGTCATAATGGACACAAGTCAGTATCCAAGTATCTCCAGTTACGTCCAAGACTGATGACTCTGCATCTCAGGATTTATGTCCACTTCCAGTGTTCAATAGTAATGCAGGAAGTTGTGTGTCCTTTGTGTAGAGAGGGGGGAAATAAGGGTGTGTAAGTCATGGTGGTAGATGGGTATTTAGCCAGTAGTGCAGTGATTAGTCGGTATAAAAATAATTATTTCAACTGTTCTGATGAAAAATTAATAATTTAAATAAATCTTTAAGCAGAAACGCCAAATATGTGCTTGTTCTAGCTTATTATATGTGATGCTTTAATGCTTTCTTTGTCATACATGAACAACAAATGTAATTTCCTTGGGCTTGGGTCGGTTGGTTGAATAAAATCTATTCACCTTTGACTTTGGAAAATTAGCAGAGTCAGCCCTACATGTCTGACTTTCATTTAGGAGTTTGCATGCCGTTGCAGACCTGAAGATATTGTTCTCATTTTCATTAACCATTACCACAGTTTTTCCCTAACATAAGTGTTATAACTGCCTTAAAAATGCCTTTACTGTTTATTTGCCTTAACCATGATCCCCCTCACCTCAGTCATACATAACATAGTTGCTTTGTGCAGATTTCATTGAAAGCTAGAATTGTAAAAACGTTAGTATTGTTCCTAAAAAAATCAGTGTTCATTAAATGTTACTCTGTGTCTGCTGGAATTGCAGTGTGCAGCTGTTGACGGCAGAGGAGGGAGAAACTGCAAAATCTCCTTTTGGCTGAGAGCCACCCTTTCCTTTATGAGTGTGTGTGTGCTCATGTTTGTATGATTATATAATCAGTGCAATCCCACAATGTACACCTCTTCTGACCCAGTACACCAGAGGAGCGAAACCTTTTATTTGGGCTGTTGGGAGGAGTTGCTTTAATACATTTATTATACGCAGAGAAAAATGTGTTTTTTTCTGCATCTGCAGAGGTTTTTATCCTGACAGGCACTAAGTCCCCAGACAGAGGCAGAGCGTGCACCAGACTCATTTAGATTAGGCTGTCCATGGCCAGACAACTTTGGTTGATTATTTTGCACAGTATTAGGCTACACGCTCCTCCCAAACTGAGCAGAGGAGACTCAGTGTGTTTTGGTTTTTGACAGACACACATGGATAAATCCTCATATTAAATTAAACAACAGTGTGTTTTGCTTGACATACCTTAAACATAATGTATGTGAAAATGTTTTGCTACAGATTTGACCAAATATATTCCAAAATGGAGTACGTACATTTTGAACTGCAGATGGACATTTGGCACCTACAGACTTTACATTACTTATAAGGTACATGTGAAGTATATTTCAGGCTTTCATGTGAAGCAATATGAAAACAGAAATGTACTTTTTCTCCATGAATCCTTCTGGTCTCTGCATGTCTCTAAAAATATATACATATATATATATGTAATACATATATGTAATGTATATTTAAATTCTCTGATTTCATAATTGTGCCCCTGAGTTTTACATTATTTCAATTAAATACCTTTCTGCCATCCGCTTACGTAGCTGTAGACTTTATTACAATAAAAGCGAATGAAATCTTGCGATCATAGGCAGAGCAGATGGTCACACTGAGCCTGACCGCATCCTGCTACCCAACTCAAGAGCTACAGATGCTGAACAACATCCCACCTTTCCTGCTAAAGTCTCCTTCATATCTGACCTTCAAACATGTACACACCAAAAAACCTTTACTGGGAAAAAGTGCAAATTAGCTGCTCAGCTCCAGACCATTAAACAGCATGTAAACATCCTGCAAATGTCTCTTCAGACCAGTTGGATGCTGGTTTGGTTGTTGCTCGACACACCGCCTGCCCATCGCTTAGCTGTGCAGCTCGTTTACTTCGTCTCTCTTCATATGGTGTAACAGCGGTAGTCTTTCAAATAACGTCAATCAACCAAAGACACCGACATGCTCCTCCAGCTGAGTGCGACAAAAAGGAGCATTTTGCAGAGATATGGTTGATCTCCAGGGAGTCATTGGAGTTAAAGGCATGAACACCAGACGATTAGCACTCTCACTTCAGCTGTAGTTTTATTGAGGCAGACGTTATTGTGGTACATGTCATAGTTTCAGTGCTACAAGACAAACTTTTAACACAAAATCAGCTACAAGGCTCAGCATCTTCTCCCATTAAAGTAAACTCTGACTTCTTAAAAGCAGAAGTCTGACGACACTATAGACACCCAGGTAGCGGTCATTACAATGTCTTGTATTTTAAAGACCTTTTTTTTCTTCATTCTAATAACACAAAACCATTAACATGTAAAGAAGGATAATCAGTGTGATTTCAGTTCGACTTTAATATTGTAAAAAAAAACAGGTTCTCTGGGTGATTTTGAAGCTTCGTCCTTGATGTTGCCTTACTCGACCTGTTGATCTGCACAGGCTCAGGATTCTTTATATAAAACCTGAATGTGCTGCATGTTTTGTGAAAGACAATCACAGCTTGTATTTGGTGTTAAGCTGATCCTGATATGAACTCATTGTCCGTTATATTTCGCCTACAAGAGTCTAATTTCTCTGTCTCTGTAATCTGGGTCAGAGAGGGTCCTCTCAGGATCAGTACATTTCTGTACCAGACTGATCTGTTACCTTAAGGATTAATCCACAAGGTGAACGGCTGGAGTACAGGACAACCCAGATGCATTATGGGTGCTTGACACCTCATGGGTTACTCTCCTGGTCAATATCTTCTATATTTAACCATCATCATTCAGGGTAATTGATATATGCTTATATATACGTTTCATTATATTTGCATCCTTTCCTAATATTTTGAATTATTTTACTGTTATCCAAAAGTTATGAGCGCTTAAATGAACACTATTAATTTGGCTTTTATAAGACACTATTCAGTCAAGTGAAATGTTCTTTTTCTTCTGGGTTTTTGACTGTTTCAGTTCAAAGAGAGGCTGATTTTTTATTTGAATATCTAATCCTAAACATTTCTGGATTTAGGTAAAGTTCATGCCACACACTGTCAACTGATGATGAGCTAGATTTTAAAGAAATGTATTTTTAACGACTGAAAAAAATATATAATGCTCACAAATGAAGACTGTAATAGTAACTAATTGTTTTTAAAAAAAGAAAAGAAAAGAAGAACTACTAATAGAAAAGAAGCAGAAGTCCAAAATTAAAAGACTTTAGTGAGAAACGAACTATTAACACATTGGTTGCAGTTTTTCTAGAAGACAACATGACATGCGATTGATGGTGGGGACAATCTAAAAGCAGAAAATATGTGAAGAACTGAAAATCATTGAATATTGTTTCAGTTATTGATTAATCCTCCTGTCACTTCTGTTTACAGTCCTGCTGTCTCTCCAGTTCATGGTAAGTCCATCTGTCTGTATCTGTCTGTATCTGTCAGTCATTATCACCACTGACTTTCTTAACTTGAAAGTCTTCCCATAAACTCCACCGCTGGATTGTCTAGGAAACAAATGATTAACTGCTATCAACTTTTCAGGAATTTTAAAAAAATGTTTGGTTTAGTTTGGCGAATGTTCATTTTTGGCCTAACAAAGGATTTAAAGCTTTTACCAGCAAGAGGGACTTTAAAATATCTATATAAATACGACTTGTTTCATAAAACCAAATGAATCTTGTTATTGTCTGTCTCTCCAGATGCAGGGATGGCAGAGAGTGATGGAGGGATGAGGATGGAGGGGAGTTTGGTTCCTGCTGGCCAACCAATCAGACGACTGCTGCAGGTAAAATCAGGAAGTTTTAACTCTGCTGATATTTAACTTGAAATAAAGAGCGGTGGGAGCAAAAGTAGCCGTGCCAACATGTAGAAACACAACATCACAAAGGTCCTGCATGTAACATTTTACTTTAGTGAGGATAAACAAGAATCAGCTGAAAATCTAATATAAAGTAATTAAAAGTGAAGAATGGTTTAGTTTCACTGTTGAGTGAAAGAATTGTAGTTTTAGGTTTTCTAACCCTTTCAGGTCAGTTGAAGAAGAGAAAGGAAGGAAAGAAGGATAGTATAAATGAAGTATAACAGGAAAGATATAAAAGGATAAAAAGAAGGAATGATATGGTAATACCTGCTGCCTCAGAAGTTGTACACACAGTCATATTCATACAGTATAAGATCAGATATGCAAACAAGAGTATCTATAAGTTAAATATTGGGTGAATTAGTCACAGTTTCTCATTAGCAATTAACAAAAACTATCAACACAAATTGAAATAGTGTTTCACATGATTTTTTGCCTCCTCTCCAGTCTCTAGATGTATCACGGAGAAAATTACTTCAGATGCCAGGATATCCAGTTCCCTTTCCTCCCCTCAAGGTGACGTAGTCTACAGTCGATGATTCAGCTTTAACACAGTAAAGTATGGCAGCGTATTGCATTGCTGCCACTACGACAATGCTGTGTTTGTCTAATTTTATTCTGGCTGCCCCAGTTTTTACCAAGAGGAGAGTCACAACACTCATCTCTCTGCCCACCAGGTGTTGTCCAATGGGGAGCCGTGTCTCCTGTTCCAGGCCAGGAGGCTGTCTCTCCGCTACGAGAGGCAGAAGCAGCTGGACCTGACGGAGCAAGCCTTCTCTCCTCAGAAACCTGTAGACACCAGTCAGTCTGTCTGCAGCAGAGACAAGGCCATGTATGTAAAGCCGTGACCCATCTGTGTACCTGTCTGTCTGATGTGCACAGACCATTAAAAGCAAACATTACTTATTTAGATTTAACTGTTTGTTGATGTGAAAAGGAGAAAACTTGTCAAATCAGTTCAAACTGAGATCTCAGCTGTTCAGAGAACTGACTGTGCATCTATCTGTCTGTATGTCTTCACCAGGCTGGTCATGAGGTTTGGTGATGTGGAGGATGTAAGAGACCTGTTCATCAGGTAAGTCATACCTTGAATTGAACAAAACATATTCCTAAATTCTGGATTTTACAAAAAAGGGAGAAGCTACAAAGTTTATCTAATTTGTGGAAAGACCTTACCTAATTATTAGTCAAAGAAGAGTATTTTTTATATGTTTTAAAATATATTTGAGGTCATATCGAGGCTAAAAAATCCACAGCCCTGAAAGCACCACGAGGGTGCTGAAAGACTCACTACAGCCCAGCAAACAAAATGGTTGGATAAGTGAAAAATGGAGAACTTTGTGGGCCATCAATTTAAAGTTTTCAGACTGAAAACAGCCATCAAAGCAATGCAAGGGGCTGTGTTGATGGGTGTAGGTTGTTTAAGGCTGGTTTGAGTAACAGATCTATGAGTTTGAAACCTTCTCAGACAGCACAAAAAAACAGCACCCTGATTTTTACTTTAAGACATGATTTTACAACTCAGGAAAGTTATGACAGTTGCAATTACTTTATATTTTGTTGCAGTGATTTCAAGGTAAACAGTAGAAATACAGTGTTCGTGCTACAAAGGAATCTACCAGGATGTATGCTTGCACTTATTTAATTGCCCGTTGACATCACCCTGCAGTCTTGCAAAAGTTCAGCCTGGTTAATCTCCTTTGCTGGACGATAAAACCCAGCGAGTAATCTGCAATAACACAGAACAGAGCAGGACTGCAGGAGATGAGTAGAAAAAACAATTTGTTAATAATTTATCTTCCTCTCCTCTCGTTCCTCTGATGTCCAGACTGCAGCTGTCCAACACTTTCTATGAGTCTTCAGGTGAGTGGTGGTTCTCGGTGGACAGCATCTCGCTCCTCTACAACACCTCTGAGGAAGCTGTGTTCAATGCCAGTGAGGTGTACGCTCCAGCCTCCTCTTCCTACCACTGCCTCCATGTCAGCAGCCTGCAGCAGTACAGCGCCCTGCTGCTGCCCAGCACCGACCATGCCCGCCGCTGGACCGTCACCTTCACTGACTTCCAGGTACGTGTCTGTTTAGAAACCTCACACATGGTCTGACTAATGCCTAATAGCCTCCAGCCCCCACCAGCATAACAAATGACATCTGTAGAAACTATCATAATCAGTATTTTATTTGACTATTCACTAAACCTCTCCCCTGAATACTGTCTGTCCAATCATAGCTTAGCAACCGTCGCTAGGCATGGAAGGCCTGTGAAGTTTTGCCAAGAGTTTGGAGGGTTGTTCTTTTACTATCCTCTTACTGTGTTCTTTTACAAGCTCTCAAAGTGTCCTGAATGTCTTAAACAGTACATTTGTCTGCTCTAACATGAACTGCAAACAATAGCCTGTCAGGCCATTTATTTATTAACTGCAGAAGTAACCCAGAATTACTTCCAAGGCCAAGAGTAGGCATAAAAAACGTTTGTAATGAAAGAAACATACAATTTGGGAGAAAAAGGTTTTTTTTTAGGAAAAGAAATTCATATGAAATTAACAAATAAAATAATTTATTCAAATAAATTCATTTGAATTGGAAAACGTATCATACACACATATAGAGTTTGGTTACTTTTTCTGGGTTCAGCCTCCTTCTACCTCAATAAGCAATAAAATTGAACTTTGAACACACATATTTTATCTTCTTGATTATTTTCAATACATCTGTCCCCTTTCACAGATTCAAGCGTTTAACGTCTCCTCTGGTAAGTTTTCTCCCGCGAGTGACTGCGCCACTTTCCTGACGCCGGCCATCATGATGGGCCTCGTAACTTCTCTCATCCTGCTGCTGGTCCTGGCCTACGCCCTGCACATGGTCATCCACCTGAAACACATCGAGCATGACAACGAACACAAGGCTGACATCTACTACACTGAAAACCCTGAACTCTCTGAACTCTCTGAACACTCTGAACACTCTGAACACTCCGAACACTGTGTGGAAAACATCACTGAGAAAAACTTTTTGTAGTGTGAGCAGGAAGGTAATTCGAGACTGTCAATACATACACTTTAAAGAGCAATGCAGTTGATTTGACGCTGGTGTAATATACTTTAAGCTCAGGATTTGATTTTTTTAAAATATATTTCTAGTGCTTTGTAATTTGCCTATTAGTAAGTTTCTGTACATGTCTTTATAACAAATTTAATAAAACAGACATTGAAAGTCTACCTTTTGATTTATCTGTGTCCTTCTATAGTTATAGTTCTATATTGTATAATAGTGTAAAATCTATTATACAATGTTTCTGTTTCAATAAGAGGAAAACTCAGATATTTATAGACTGGATCACCAATGTGGATTAACACAATGTCCTCTTCTTTTAGGCTTATGGCAATGGTAGCTGTTAGCCACTCTGTAAGCCATCTTCTGGTTTTTTCTAGCCAGCCTGAACTTTAATGTACGGTATACAGTTTTTATTTGATGGATAAAGCGATCGATGGCAAAGTCCCCAAAGTATTTCACAGTCCAAAACCATAAATCAAGCAAATATCACTCCTGGAAACATTCATTGAAGTGTCCTTGATCCAGGACCAATTTGCTACAACACTGGTGTCTGCCTCAGGTTATTTAAGTTAACAAATAGTCACAGACAAAACTAAACCAATATACTTCAGGGATGAGGGTTATCAGTCAGGGCCAGTCATGATCTTGTTGATCCTTTTTCATAGATTGCTATAAAGTTGTTGGTTTTATTGGTATTCCAGATTATGGTGAGCGTACTGACACAGAGCGGTTTGAGACAGTAAACTGAACCAGAGGAAATAAAATGGAAGCATTTTATACATGAAGATTAAGGCAGTGGTCAGCAAATGAAAAGAAACGAAAGGCAGGAAGGAGGAGGGGCATTTGCATTCAGACCTTACAATGTGACACACAGACAAAGATCATAGTAGTGAGTTAAAATGATCACTTTGTTAAGGTTAAAGAAATATGTGTTGTGGGTTAAAGTTCCTGCTTGCTTAAAGTTAGGTTACATTAAAAAGAACTTAAAAAAAACAAAAAAAAAACAAAAAGGGAAATGGGAAACGAAAACATTTGTCTCTTGTTGGCAAGTGTTTGGTTCTATCATTCATCCACTTCATTCTCTAAATAATGAAATCTGTCACCTTTATTCAGTATATACATCATCTGAACTGCGCCATGGCTCCAGGTCATAATTACTACAGCTGCTCGATGTCGTCTATCACTCAAGTTTAACCATATGTCTTTTTTTGGCCGGCTGACATAATGACCTATCGTGTTGTTTTTCTTGGGAAATGAAAGTTAGTTAGTTAGTATAAAATAGAGCACTTATGGTCTCCACAGAGAGTCATAATTGTGTCATGTGGAGCAGTTTGGGTCTCCATATAATCAAGAATTATGTAATATTGAACACTTTGGGTCTCCATAGCATAAGCCATTATGTAATATTGTACACTTTGGGTCTTCATAGAATAAATCATGCAATCTTGTACACTTTGGGTCTCCACATTAACTACTAATTATGTAATGCTGAACACTTGGGTCTCCTGAAAGTATTTAATATTGAACACTTTGGGTCTCCATAGCATCACTCATGTACTATTGAACACTTTGGGCCTAAACAGAAAGTAATCATTATGTAATATTAAACACTTTGGGCCCCCATAGCATCAATCATGTACTGTTGAACACTTTAGGCCTCCATACAAGTAATCATTATGTAATATTGAACCAAGCTGGTTATAGAATATAGAATCAACTATTTAATATTGAACATTTTACATTCATTTACTATTAATACATTCACTAATTTAAACTTTTCCCCCAGAGTTCTCTGTGCTATCTCGTCTCACAGGTAGCCTGGGGGCGTCAACGTTATCCCCTTCCTGTCCCTCTCCTATTATTTTCAATGTTAATTGTTTGTCACTGTGCCTCTCACTCCTCTCTCCCTCTGCTCCCTCTCCTCTTTATCTCTCCTTTCTCTCTCTCTCACTCTCTCTCTCCCTCAACCCCAACCGATCATGGCAGATGGCCTCCCACCGAGAGCCTGGTTCTGCTTGACGTTTCTTCTCAGTAAAGGGGAGTTTTTCCTTGCTGCTGTCGCCAAGTGCTTGCTCATGAGGGAATGTTGCGTCTCTTTGAATTTAATTACAGGGTACCACCTGGGGCTGGGTTATGTGGACAGAATTGAATATCACAATATTTTTGACCAAATACCTCAATAACGATTTTGCGACAATATTTTAGGTACGACTATTGATGCTTTCACAAAATATTTACACAATGAGATTTTAGATAAATAATCATCAGTAATGTGGATGTAATGAGTAAGTGGGTAAATGCAAATCATAGAACAGATACAACAGTCTAGTAAGTTAGGAAAATTACATCAGTTTACTGTAATGCAGCTTTTAAAAGCAGGAAAAGACAACACTTACGCCATATCACGATATTACAATATCCAAAATCTAAGACAATATCTAGTCTCATATCACGATATTGATAGCCCTATTACGGTCTAGACCTGCTCTATGTGAAAAGTGCTTTGAAATGACTTTTGTTGTGATTTGGCGCTAAATAAATAAAGACTGATTGATTGATTGATTGATTGATTGATTGATTGATTGATTGATTGATTGATTGATTGGCTCTTTGTAGAATCAAACTATTCAAATCATGTACAGAGTCAAAAACCAACAACGACCAGACTGTGTCCGGGGGTTATTTCCATTGAGGGAAGGTAAATACAACTTAAGAGGAATATCTATGTTCAAAAAACAATTAGTGAGGACAAATGCTAAATATCATTGCATCACAACAAAAGGAGTTAATCTGTGGAACAACTGTACTGAAGAAATGGAAACATGCAGAACATTAAACAAGTTTTAAACAGATATTTATTTATAGACAGGATGAACAAAGAGGTGGACTGAGATAATGTTAAGTGTGCTGTTTGTTTGTTTGTTTGTTTGTTTGTTTGTTTGTTTTGTTATTGTTTTCATTGGGGTTCTTTGTCTTTTTCTTTGTTCTCTTCTTTAGCTTGGAAGTGACTGATACATTAAAAAAGAAGGAAAGAAGAAAAAAACAACAACAACAACAACACCTTCTATTTTGTTTTAAACCACAGCCTATTTGTTTTGTTTCGTTATTTTAACATATTCGAAATAAACTAATTTTAAAAAAGTAATATTGAACCCTTTGGGCCTCTATACGTGAATCCATTTAATATTGAACACTTTGGCCCTCTATGGCTCCAACCATCCAATAACTGGTGTAATGCTAATACTATCCGGCAGGTGGCAGTGATTACGTGTAAAAGTGTTCAAGCAGCCATATTTGTCAAGTTATCATTTAGTTGCTTTTCTCTTCCGGTTAACTGTGACTGCTCTGATCTACAACCGGGGTGAAGAAGGAGACTCAGCTGTGTGGTAGATAACAGTAGTGTTTGGTATATTTTAGCCCCAGCTGTCCTCTTCCTATCGCCGGTCGGACTTCATGTTTAACCATCTCTCTGCAGCTCTCTCTCTGCTCCCCCGCCTGCTGCTCTCCTCCTCCTCATCCTCCTCACACAGGGCTTTAACCAGAGCCTGCAGCCGCCTCCTCCCCTGCAGCAGCATGGAGCCGGCCGTGGTGAGGTGCATCCCCGGGGAGCCCAAACTCACTATCTCCTTCAGTTTGGAGGGCAGCCACAAACACATGCTGCGGGACCAAGGGGAGACTTTGGGGAAAGTCCTGGCTCGGATATCTAATGGGATCATTAAGGGGCAAGGCAAGGCGAAGAAGTCAAAGAAGAACAAGGTGCAGCAGCCGAGTGAAGCTGCAGAGCTGGCCTTGGTGAAGCTCTTCCACGACGGGGATGAAGTGGCAGACACGGCGCTGAACTCTGATGCATGGCAGGATGGATCCGTGCTGCAGGTTGGAGATGTTAAATACTCTGTGCAAAGGAATCCACCGACTTTCACCACTGCTGAGCTCCCTCTGTCCCTGCTGGCTGGGTTTCCTGTTTGCCCCAAGCTGGAGGTGGAGTTTGGTAACCTGCAAGACTGCGAGTTCACCTGGTTCAAAGAAAATGTCCCAAATAAAAGGTAATTACAGTGAATTAGTAGGTTGGTACTGACAGGTTATAAAGATCCAAAGCTTATACAGTGTAGTGATCCAACATACATGCAATACATCCTATTTGAGTCAAGTTTTATGTGTACAATGTAAAGAAGAGGTTATTTTGCAGGCTGTAGTGATGATGTTGGAGTGGTATGTTTCCTCCATGTCTGCAAATAAAACTCAAACCATGCCATTTAAATTAAATTAAAACATGACTGATATATCCGCCTATATTAGGCCATTATTCTTTTGTAGATGCTGGTGGTTATAACAGGTGAGCAACAACAATAAACAGTAACAGAAATGTCACGTGGAAACATTTGTAGCTTTTCTTTGTTTGACATAATTGATAATTGGGTGTCTTTAGACTTTTGGTCAGACAAAACAAGACATTTAAAAAGAGCCTGTCATGCATGGCTATACTTTTTAAGATTTTAATTTATCTATAATATATAGTAATATCGACTGATTTGTAAAAAGAAATACAGATACAGTATGTTTGAAGTCATTTAGAAACAGTTTCTCCACCAGGGAGCACTGATAAGTTTATGTTAACATAGTAAAATGTCTAGCTCAGTTATATTTGCTCATAATACTTTAATAACCAAATGTATTTCTTATCAATTCAATTCAAACTTTGTTAGGGCACAGCTCATGGAGGAGCCATAGCTGTGTAAAATACAAAGAAGAAATCTAAATCTACATATAATTAATGGATTTTTTTCTTTGTATTGGCTTCAAAAATCCAGTATTTGATGGGCTGTAATCCAGAGTCAGGTTTAGTTTAAGATAGTGGTCAATGTGACAAATGAGAAAAATCAGGGCAATATGATAATTGATTGAAGAAAGTGTCCATAGAGTGGGGCTGCATAAAGAAAATTGATAAATCGTCGACAACTTTCTCCAAGTCATCAAAGAATAAAAAATCAATTTTTGAAGTATTGTTTAATGTAATTTAGTTACAAACATAACAGGACATCCATCACTCCTGTCCTTATTTTTCTCTTCCTTGTTGTTCTTCTCTTAGTCCTGAAGCTGGTGCAGAGGTTTCAGGTCAGGCCAGCAGTTGGACGGAGGTAGGAAGCGGAAGAGTCCACGTCCCGTCCAATCAGGACATCGGCTGCAGGTTCAAACTGTGCTGCACCCCCAAAGACGGAGCACGCAGCGGCCCGGCCAAGGAGCTGGTCTCTGTGGGAGCCGTGGAGGCCGGACCAGGCGTGTGCACGTTTGACAACCGACACGCCTACACCATTAGAGAGGCGGAGTGGCCGGCCATGAGGGTGGTGTCGTACAACATCCTCGCCGACATCTACGCCCAGACAGAACTGTCCAAGACGGTGCTTTACCCGTACTGCGCCCCCTACGCCCTGCAGCTGGACTACAGACAGAACCTCATCAAGAAGGAGCTGACGGGCTACAACGCTGACATCGTCTGTCTGCAGGAGGTCGACAAAGGTAATCCATGACAAAATAAAGAGCCGACTGACAGAAAATGAATCAGCTATCATTTTAATAATCAATTAACCTTTAAAAGTAATTTACAAAATAAATATACCAAACATTCTCTGGTTGCAGCCTCTCTAATTTGAGGATTCAAAACTTTTCTTTGTCTCATATCATCATCAAATCATTTATATCACAAGATTTGCAGTTTGATCCTGAAGCAAAACTGAACTCCAGATGACTCCTGATGTGTATACTATCATATACGGGCTTTCTTTCTGACTTTCCTCATGTTCTCTGGACTCTTCAGGGGTTTTCACAGACAGCCTGATTCCAACTCTTGATGCCTTCGGTCTGGACGGCGTCTTCAAGATCAAAGAGAAGCAGCATGAAGGACTGGCTACTTTCTACCGCAGGTCTGAATAAAATGTCTTCTGTGTTTTTTCATTATTGTCTGATCCTTCACCTCTAAAAGTAGAATTAAAAAAAGTTACAATGAATGGTTCATTTTAAAGCTCTCAAGAGTCAAAGCTGACAGCTGCCCACACAGGAACACTCCTCTAACGCTGCAGTCAGACCTTTATTTTCTTCCACAGCCTGAAGTCTTTTTTACTACTGAATTTTGTTGCTATGATATTCAAGTTTTAAAATCCAGCATTAAGTCATAATTATATAATAACATTATGTTGTTGTTGGGTTCTTTTAGGTCAAAGTTTAAGTTGCTGAGCCGTCATGACATCATGCTGAGTGAGGCGCTGACCTCTGACCCCATGCATACCGAGCTGCTGGAGAAGGTCTCTGCTAACGGCACCCTGAAGGACAAGATCATGCAGAGATCCACCACCCTGCAGGTACCGCTGTCCACCTGCTGTATTGAGCGAGAATACATAGGACGAGGACTCAGAACTGTTTCATTTAGTCTCGTTGAGCTTTGGGAAATTGTGTTGCATATTTTTTTGACATCTGAGACCAAAGAAAAATCAGAAAAATTATAGATGAAAGAATAATAAAAAATGTGTAAATTGCAGTCTTCAGCTTTTGTTAATCTCTGTTGTGACTCCTTCCTGTCTCATTCCTCGGCAGGTCACTGTGTTCGAGGACCTGAATAAACCAGACAGGAAGTTGTGTGTAGCCAACACTCACCTGTACTGGCATCCTAAAGGTAGATCAACTCTTCCCTCTGAACACACCTTAGTTACTGATATGAGAACCGATGAGTGATGATCTGAAACCCTTAAAGTACTTAAATAACAAACTTAATTGATTTCTTTTTGAAGGGGGGAACGTCCGCTTGGTCCAGCTGGGCGTCGCCATGCAACACCTGAGTCATGTGATCAACGAGGTCGCACCTGGAGCCCCTCTGGTGTTTTGTGGGGACTTCAACTCCACCCCAAACGCAGGTAACTCCACCACTACAGGCACGACCACGCCATCTTTAATCAACTTTAGATGACATCTGTACTTCTAAACATCTAATAAAACATTTCTCATTATTCTAGCAGAGTCTGAGTCCTGTTTGTGTATCTCTTCTTGTCTCAGGTGTGTTCCAGCTGGTCACGGAGGCTGCGGTTCCTCAGGAGCATTCAGACTGGAGCAGCTCGGGTCCGGAGGAGTCCTGCAGTATGGAGCTGCTCTCTACCTTCCCGCCGCTGCTGAGCGCCTGCAACCAGCCGGCCTACACCAACTATGTGGGAGGATTTCACGGCTGCCTGGATTATATCTTCATACAGCCTGACAGCATGCAGGTAATAATACTGCTACTGCTAATACTGATACTCCTACTACTACAATACTACTACGGCTACTGGTACTTTTGTCTCCCCCTACTGGCAGTGAGAGTAATTACAAAAACACTGTTAACTCAAGCTGACTTCGTAGGCTCTGCTGTAGCCTACTTTGTCGCTACTGTTGTGGCTTTAAAAAAGTGGATAAGAAGTACAGAGTGTCACATAAACCTTTATGAAATTAATCATTTCAGTCTCAAAGTTTGATCCTTTCAGTCAGATAACATGGATAGTCCAGAGCCACACGATTATATTATTTTATCCACATTCAGGTTGGCAGAGAGCTGACTGGAAGTTAGCCGGCTCGGCCAGCGGAAGTCTCTGGTTGTGCGTTCAAACAGCCAGAGCGGGAATGTCACATCTGAAATTAGATTTAAAAAGTGAAATATTTGTATTGTGAAATACAGAGATTTATCTGGCAGAGCTCAAATGGTTTTTACGATAAATACAGTTGTAAAGTGATTTGTTGTTTCAGTATTTTCATCATTGACCGTACAGCAGTTTCCGTCATGTCGCAGTCGCTGAAGAAATTCTGGTCCTGATTTTTAAAATGTGATTCTTGAGAGAGAAATTGAGAGCCTCAAGTATTTCAGATTAGAGAATTAAACTTAAAACTGTGAAAGCAGTAAAATGTCCACACACTAAAAGCTTAGATAGACATGTAGGACAGCTTTAAAGATACTATAAAACTGTTAATGGACTCCAAGAAGTCACATTAGTTTATTCTTAAAATGATACATTTTACAAATAAAACAAACTCACTGGAGATGTTATAAATCCTGGAAAAAAGTTGTTGATATGATGAATATGATTTATTTTTATGATTAAAGCAGCTCAACTTGAATCTACCCTTTTTATGTGCAGGTGGAGCAGATGATCCCTCTGCCGAGCCACCAAGAGGTCACCACATACGAGGCTCTGCCCAGCGTGGCTCATCCCTCCGACCACATTGCCCTGGTCTGTGACCTGCGCTGGAACCCCTGACCTCTGACCTCTGACCTCCAAACACCTGGTCAAACACGCTGGAGAAACGATCCAATCTGACTTTGGATTTCTTTTATACTTGAATTGCGTCTGAAACGTGTTCCTGCAGGTTCTCCAAAGATCACTGAGAGACGAGAGGAGCATAGACGAGCAGATAAATCATCTCACACCAGAGGAGAACTGTCTTTAACTACAATATGAGTGAAGTGTTGTGATTAAGTTCATACTGTATCAGAGTACAGTACAATAATTAAGAATTTTAATCACTGATATTCAGTGTTGGGGTTGTTACTGCAAACAGTAATTAAGTGCAAAATGCTTATTTTTCTGAATCAGTTACATTGGTTGGTTGGCATGTGGTTGGCTTTCTCTTACTCTCTAAGGTAAACTCTAATTGACTTTAATTCTCAATCACATGGTTAATGAATTAATATTAACATTTTATTATTTATTGTTATTACTTTGGCCCAACATGTTGTACAGTGGTGCCTTATTTTAAGAAAATAAAGTTTGAGCCTACAGCCATGCTTGAGTCAGATTATTGGATCATTCTTGTGCACTCTGCTTTTAATTCTTCCAACATTTAAAGGACAGATTCACTATTTTATAATTCTTAAAGTCTTAAAACAACAATTAGGTATCCAAATGAACAGTGAAAGAGGTTTTCTCCAATGTAATCATTCCTTCCTTCATACTGACTATTAAAGTCTGTGTAAAGCAATAATAAATATGAAAAATATGTTTTAATGTTCATTTGGGCTCCTGACTGTTGTTGTAAGACAGCCTTAAAACTTGTGCACCTGTCCTTTAAATCCCTGACTCAGTCTAATGTGACTTTTCTTTAGTGTTGGATGTAAATTGACTGTATGGATGCAGTACTGTGGCAGCGCCCACTGTCGCCACGCTGTTTTTCTCTGATTGGTCAGAAGTGAAGAAGAGGAGGCGGGACCAGAGTATTTGGTACATACCACTGTGTCTTATGTTAGGGGTGTAATAGGAAAGTTTAAATAAAGGTTATAGGATATGTGTGACAGCTGTGGCGCTTTAACCATTATTTTAGTCAAGAGATAAAATTAAAACACCTCTCACATTAATGTTCTAATGATTTAAGACTATTAGTGTACTCCAGTTTAGTCACCGGTCTATATAAACACCCCCGACTCACTGACAGCTGACAGAGGCAGAGCGTTAAGTTAGCAAGATTTAGTGAGTCAGACCGGAAACGGAACAATTTGATCTTTAAAATAAAAGCATGGCAAAATTTTCCTAGGTTAAATGTTTATTTCCCCTTTTAAAGTCACAAAAGACTTTTCATGTTGCCATTGTTTCTAAAGTTGAACTTTAGCATGCTACAGACTATATCTGACATCTAGCTGACTGCTGGACTGCTTTTATATTCCAAACCTGCATGTTGGGAAATAATTAGTCAGGTGTGTATTCCTAAACCATAAAACAATATTCATGCCAACAACTATTCCCACTGGACCTCCAGAAGCCCTGGGCAGCTGTGTGAGCAAGGAACAACTTTTGTAATTTAATTTAAATAAAAGTCAACAAATTCACACCATACTTAAAAAACAACACAAATACACAGTAATAACAGTCAGGTGCCCATATTAACAGTGAAAGAGGTTTTTCCTCGCTGTAATCATTCGTCCTGTTCATACTGTCCATTACAAGATCCTCTGCAAATGTGCTTTCAGTGTAAGTGATGGGGGCCAAACTCCACAGTGTGTCCACACATTCATTTAAAAGTAGATGTGAAGCTTATATGAGTCTTAAGCAGTCAGAGTTAGTCATATCAAGTGGATATCTGACACATTTACAGTCTTTTTAGCATCAAATTCCCTCTTTGTGTTTCCCTGTTGAACTGTGGAAGAAGTATCGTATCAAAAAGAGGGACTTTGGCACTAAAAAGACTAACGTTGAAAGATATCTACTTGAGTTGACTTGTTCGGTGAATGAGCCAAAAGCTTCATATTAGCTTCAGATTTTTTGCATAAAAGGAAAACTGTGGATTTTGTCCCCCAACACTTTACATTGTAAGTACATTATGAATGGATCATGTAATGATCAGTATAAACAGGAGGAATGGGAATAATAACCTATTTCTGACTGTTGTTAAATGTAAACCCCTCCTTTAACTAAAAAAAAAGGGCAGTCTGGTGGAGTTTTATTTTGAAGCCTCTCACCGGATATTGTTTGTTGTGACGTCGCTAATTTGACGCTGCGCCGCTGAACCGGAAACCAAACAAGGATTTGAGATTTGAACATCTTACGTGTCATTCCCAGAGTTTCAATCCTCCTTTAAGACTGTCAGGAGATAAAACACACCGCTGTGAGTTTTTACCCTCTTTATATTTTAAATGTTACACAGACAGAAATACAGGAGCAGGACAATATAACTTGTTATAACTGGTTTAATGAGTGAAATGTGAAGCTTGTTAGCTTTCTGAGCTAATGTGAGCTAATGACAGAGATCAAGCTGTGTCTATCTCTAGACTCCTCAAAATTCAGATTTATTAAGCATACCACTGTTCACATACAAATTATAGCTTCTTATAACGGAGAAAGTTCAGTTGAGACATTAGTACCAGCTTGTTTCTCACTCTGTGTCCTTGGTTTTCCTTTTTATTGAGACTTTAAATGGACTAAAATGTAGTAAAATGTGTTTAAAGAGTGACTTCCTTCTTTAATGAATGAACTTTATTGACCTAATGCAACACCATGACTGACCATGACTGACAGCCTCAATATAACCAGGACTCAGATCCTCTCATGGGATCATCTTCTGTAGGCTATGGGTGTTTTAAAGGCAGCAATTATCTATTACTTTACTTATTAATGGATAAAAGTGTCTAAACAATATATCAGAAAATAGTACAAAAGGGTTTAAAAAAAAACAACCAAAAAAGTTAGTTTACTCTGAGCAACCATCCAAAACCCCAAAAAATATTCAGTTTACATTCAAGGAAGATTAAGAAAACTAGAAAATATTTAATTAAAGTGATTCATTGATGATAAGTACTGTTTAATTGTCTGTCTATAATTGGTTAATTGGCTAATTGCTGCATCACTTGAATTGTTTGAATATTGGTGTTATAAATATAATTATTTTGTCTAAAATATTAAGAAGCAAACATTTAACGGATCCGGCAGGTTGTTTAACAAAACTGACTCCTCTGTTTCACCTTCATACTAAATTAAAAAGTGAACAAAGCTCAGTTTTATCAGTTTTCTAAAGTTTGTAGACCCAAACAACGATGGTCAGGATGTTCAATTATGGCAAAAATGACTACACTAATGTATATAATCTCAGGAACTTCTGCATATTGCACATTTATATATTGCAGATTTATTTACACACAGATTGTTTACTGTATATAATATTTTTTTATTTTTTATTTTATCACTTTCATTGTTACACTGCTACTTTTTTCCCACTGTACTGCTGTGTCAATTTGAATTTCTCCCAAAGGGGATCTTATCCTATTTTATTATAGTGATTGTTAACATGTGTGGACAGCGATCAATACTAAGATGATGATCATGATTATGGTACTTTGAGAAATGAAGTTTGATAGAAATCATTGACTCTTATTATCCTGTAGTGCGTTTACATGGATTTGACTAACCAGGTTGGTTTTCTACAGAAGGATGATTAACTGTCATGTGAACGAAAAACCTGAGTTTGGGAGTAAAGAGACTTGGTTAGATTTCATAATCCTGTGGAAACCCATTCCCGTCATGAAAATAAGAAATAGATTTAATGTTAGATAAAAAATTAAAATACTCTTGAAATGATGTGATATTAAGTCAAAAATACAGCTTTTAAATTCAATTTGTTTACATAAATAAAAAAAGATACCAATAAAGTCAAAATGATGTGATTGTCAGACTGTTTGACCTAAAAGCTCATACTTTTCTCTCACTGTTTCACTTTTTTTTATTTTTATCATTTCTAAAATTTGGTTTTAATGTGCCTCCATATAATCCAGTCAGCAGATTGACATGAAATCGATCACACAGAAAATGTCTAACTGTGACTCTCCTCTCTCCTGCTCAGGCTGTGTCCGGTCACGTTATTGATGAGCTGTGGTTGCCCTGGTAACGGTTAAAATCCACAGAAGCAATGAAGGCTTTAATATTAGTGGGCGGGTATGGGACCCGGCTGCGACCGCTCACCCTGAGCGTCCCGAAACCGCTGGTGGACTTCTGCAACAAACCCATCCTGCTGCACCAGGTGGAGGCGCTGGTCAAGGTACGGAGGAAGCAACGTTCAGGGTCACTATACGCAGCTGCTTTCCTGTCAGTTTCTCTAATGAAGCTACAGTCAGAAGTTTTCAAATCTGAGACGTAAGGGGCTTTAATTGACGTCTCATTTTCTGCTTTCGTAACCTTCTCTCTCTCTATTTCTGTGTGTGTGTTTGTAGGCCGGAGTGGACCACGTGGTTCTGGCTGTGAGCTACATGTCCGAGCTGCTGGAGAGAGAGATGAGAATTCAAGAGCAGAGAGTACGTCCAACAAACTGATGCACTATTACAGCTGTGATACACATCAGCACACACAATCAATACATGAATATGTGTTAATAGTGTACAGCAGTGGTCTCCAACCCTGCTCCTGGAGAGCTACTGCCCTGCATGTTTTAGGTATCTCCACCACTTTAACACACCTGATCCTAATTATTAGCTCGTTGAAGTTCGTCAAAGGGCTTAATAACGAGTTAATGATTAGAATCAGGTGTGTTAAAATATGCAGGGCAGTAGTTCTCCAGGAGCAGAATTGATGATCACTGCTGTACAGAATCAGAGCAGTGGGTTGAAAATTGTGCTGACTGTACAGTATCCTGAATGTTTCACTGTTTTCTCGGCAGCTTGGGATTCGTATCTCTTTGTCTCATGAGAAGGAGCCTCTTGGAACAGGTGAGTCTGCACATCTGTATCTCACTGTATATATATCATCATATCATCCAAGCATACTAATCCAGTTGATTTAGCCCAGTATGCTTCAGGAGGCTTAAATAGGCAAAACAAAGCTTTCTGAGGCACTGAATCAATATGAAGCATTTGTACTATGAACAGTTCAGAGGAGGTTAAAGCGTCCGTTTGGTGAATGAACTATGTTACAGATGAGTTAACACTGTGAAGCTATTACTCAGTCATTCCAATCATTCCAGTTCATTCAGTGAAGCCCTCCGTCTGATCTAAAAAAAGCCCCAGCAGTAGCATTTGTCTCCATCTGTTCAGCTACAGCCAACATATCAACATATCTGTTATCATAACACGTGGGATCTGCACCGTCGCTGCCATCTTGAATAAGGCAGAAGTAGTAGATTAAGGTTTAACCTGATCACAGATGATCACAAATTAATACATACATCAAATTATAAATTAATAAGTTCAATAATGAATATACAAATGTGTACATATACAAATGTTTAAATATATACTAGTAAATAAATAAATAAATACACAAATAAATGTAGCTTTTATATATTTAATGTGTCATTTAAGTTGTGATTTATTTATTTTGCTGAAGCAAGTTACAGTATGGATAAATTAAAGCATAAATAAATAAATAATTAAATTGATAAATACCTGTGTGAATACATTTTAGAAGTAAATTAATTCATATACAAATGATTAAATATATAAATGTGTAAATATACACAAATGAATAAATAAATAAATGTAACATAATGTCTCATTTAATTAGTGATTTATTTATCTATGGTGACAATTAAGCATTTAATCATATAATTATTTATGTATATTATTTAGTTTCAGCCCTTATAAACCCTCCACAGTATCCAGGCTTTGTTACATCATACTGACTGATACTAGTGTGATGCAACAAGGCCTCTTTTGGTGTGGTCACATGATTTTTGGCGTGGTGAAGTGAGTCATTGAAACATACTTTAGCTTGAAGAGTTTAACAGTGTGTCAAGTGTAGCGTCACAACTGTCCACATACTTTTGGCTATATAGTGTAGTTTCTGAACTTGAGATAGTACTTTAACCACTTTAATACTGTATCTTAGCTGTACTGTAGGATCAAAAGGTCTCAAAGATCCATTTGGACCTGGACTGATAGAAACAGATACTAATGATAATTTACCATGTTTGTGTGTCGGTGTACAGCGGGACCCCTGGCGTTGGCTCGAGAGCTGCTGAACATCGACAACGAGCCATTCTTCGTCCTCAACTCGGACGTCATCTGTGATTTTCCCTTCAAAGATCTGCTGCAGTTTCACCGCAACCACGGCAAGGAGGGAACCATCGTGGTGAGAGAGACGGAGACAAAGTGTTACTGAGATTATTCCTGTGAATGTTTTCAAGTGACGAGCCTCCACAGTACAGGTCTAATGGTCAGGACACAAGAGTCCTTTGTAAATCACTTTAACATTTAAAAGTGTCATTACAAATATGAAATTAACATGTTTCTAAGTGGAAATTTGTACTGAAATATAAACAGTTAGAACTATCTTCTATTATCTAAATGACATTTAGTGCTAAAAACATGAGTTTAAAAAGCATTCAAGTGCAATTAAACATAAAGAAAATACAACAAACCACCATATGAATAACCTATAACACTAGAATTCACCTATTAGAATCACATTTTCCACCATTACAGTAAAGATGAATGAAGTTAAATCTTTATTAATCAGTCAAAAACTGCGTTATTGAACTGAACTTTAACAGTAAACAAGATACGAGATAGCTGTTATGACACTCTATGTAAGGGCTTTATGAGAGTAAGTTACAGAGCTAACATCAGCTGACTGGTGACATTCTGACATTTAAGGATATATGATGCTAAATCAGTGAGTTAAGAGTTAAAATTAGAACTTAAATGACAAATAAACCGTGTATTGATTCTAGCATTAAATGTAATTACTCTTAACTGCAGGTGCAAGAACCTTGAAGAAAAGACCAGAAAACACAGAAAAATAAAATGAAACATGTACCGCTCATCATTAAGATAATAATGTTTTTGTTTAAGCTGCAGTTTTGAAGTAAGAGTGACAATTCAAGGCTGTCACTCACATCCTGGTGTGTGTTTTGTGTGTGTGTGAAGGTGACGCGGGTGGAGGAGCCCTCGAAGTACGGCGTGGTGGTGTTTGAGACGGAGAGCGGCAGGATCCACCGCTTCGTTGAGAAACCGCAGGTCTTCGTCTCCAACAAGATCAACGCCGGCATTTACATCTTCAATCCCAGCATGCTCAGCAGGATCCAGGTCTGTGACATGTACACACACACACACACACACACACACACACACACACACACACACACATACACACACACACACACAGAGTCTCAAACGTTTATAATGAAATAACAAGTGAACATGTACTGTGAGTTTTACTTTTTCATTGTACTGACATTTCTTATGTTTGTGACTGTGTGTGTGTGTGTGTGTGTGTGTGTGTGTGTGTGTGTGTGTGTGTGTGTGTGTGTGTGTGTGTGTGTGTGTGTGTGTGTGTGTGTGTGTGTGTGTGTGTGTGTGTGTGTGTGTGTGTGTGTGCGCACCTGCAGCTGAGACCAACATCCATAGAGAAAGAGATATTTCCCGTCATGGCAGAAGAGGGACATCTGTATGCGATGGAGCTACAGGGTAACTATTACAACTACTGCACTACTACAACACAATATTATACTACACAATTTTTTTTATGGCTGCAACTAACATGTGTTTTGTCAATTATTTTCCAGATTAATCATTTATTGAATAGAATAATAGTAATAACAAATCAAATTATTACTATTTTAAACAGCTCATTATGCAACACTTTGTAGGAGTCTGTGTTACGCTGCTACTCTCTCTATTCAGAAAAAGCATCTCTGATGTTGTGAACACAAAAATGTCTATTAATCGAATATAAAAACAACCCCAACTTTTTCCAATGCAATTTCCAGAATGAAATATTGTCTTACATTCAGGCCAATACAGTGTTGTTTTTTTTTGCTCAGTTTAAAACCACAAGATATTCATTTATGTGCCTTGTATGACAAAAAATAGCAGCAAATCTTCACAATTAGGAAGCTGTAAAATATAAATGTTTGGTATAGCTAGATTCATGATTTCATAAAACATATTAGTTGTTTATTATGAGTGTTTTATTTTGTCTAAAACCCAAAGATATTCAGATTACAGTCATATGAAACAGAGAAAAGCAGCAAATACTACTGGAAATATACCAACAGCTGGTATTTTAACTTGATAAATGACTAAAACAAGCTAAATATCATTTATTTTATACACCTGAGAGGATAATTCTGGTTTATTACACATTTATTGTAAGTTATATTGTAGTAGCACAGTGACATCACTATAAAGAAGTCAGACAGTTGTGTTTTATGACCCATCAGACTTTCTTTCCATCTATGTCACTTTGTTCTCAGTCATTTATTTTATTTATCTGAGCAACGCAGTGGTAACATGATATTAGAAACATACTGTGGGAAGTTGACCCGTGTGCTCGCTCTGGTCTCTTCAGCTCACAGCGCCACCAGACGTAAGTGTTTGGGCTTTTTCTTCACATCCGAGCTCATGTAGTTCTGGAGAGGAATCATTTGTAGAGAAGCACCGATATCAATAAGACACTTTAAACACGATGTCTGGATCAGAGGATTTGTTAACTGTTTCCAGATATTTTAATTAATAAGAACGAACCAAGATTCAGATCAGCTGAGCGACTCTGTAATCGGTGCTTCTCTAGACCCTCATCCCTCTCTGGGAGCTGTCGGCTTTTTCAGTGGAGACGCGTAGCTGAGCAGTTAAACCTCCCTCCCGTCCTGTAGTCCAGACCAGCAGCAGCAGAACCAAAGACTGGTCTGAGTCACTGATCCTGGTCCAGATCGTAGTGGCTTTGATTTTCTGAGCAACTCATTAAACTGTGTGAGAGTGAGAGAGCTTCCTTGTGATTTCCTGCAGAAGATTTACTGCAATGTAAACACGTAGGACAATGAAATGGTTAATTTGCTCTTTAAAGCTGGCTTCAAATTTATCAGGATCTGTTCCCATAGCAACAGGTCCTGAAGCTGAGACCTGCAGGCTGGTCCAGAGTTAGTTGCATAACGATTTAACAGGCTAACCAGAAATCACTAAAATCCTTCCTGTTTTCAAGACACAGATGTAATTCAATGATTTAAAAAATGCAGAATAAAGATGTTTACATCTATACAGGCTTAAAAAACAATAAAATAAAACCAACACAGTTAAGTATATGAACCTGAGCCTGTTTAAAATAATATTTAACACTAAATGTTCTCACTATTGCTCAACATGTGGAACTAGTAACGTGTTAAATGTGCTGTGCATCATGATATAGTTCATCATCAATCATATAGTTTAAATAATTGATGTTAATGTAGAAAAAACAGCTAGATTATTTAATATAATTTAATTACTAACAATGTTGTTTCTTGGTTCTTTTTTTAATTCAGTTTAATCGCTGCTGGTCATGTGTCAGCTGTTGGAGATCACAAGGAAATGTGTGGTTTCGTGTCCTTGTCTCCATGGTAACTAACTGCTACCACTGTCTGTATGTCTGTTTTTGTCTTGTTTTGTTTTTTTCTGTCTGTCTGTCTGCAGGTTTCTGGATGGACATCGGTCAGCCTAAAGACTTCCTGACAGGGATGTGTATGTACCTTCAGTCAGTGCGGCAACACGCCCCAGAGAGGCTACGCACTGGACCCGGTTTCCTCGGCAACGTTGTGGTGGTGAGTTCAGATACTTTTTGTAGAAAAGTATCAGAGGGAAAGAATATCCCAGCATGATCCCCACTATCCCAATGTTGGTTGTGGCCACAGTAAACAACTAATTAGTTGCATAACAACATAAAATAAATAAAAATAAAATAGAGTAAAATAGCTGAATAATAAGGGAAAGGAAAATAAAAAAGGGGGTGGTCTTTCCAGCAGCTAATTCTTTTAAGAAGTGTCTTCAACATCATCAGGAATAACAGTGAGATTATTGCTCATATCGGCCAGCAGGGGGCTCCAGGTTTTATGAAACGATATCAGAGATCCCTTCTGTGAGAACCTTAACTTCTTTAACTGTAGACATCGTAAAATTGAACGTATCCAGCTGTTGTGAGTCAGGGGAGAAACATGTTTCCATTTAGAAGAATGGTACACCTGGCCAGCAGGGGAGTGAAGGCAATGACACGCTGTGCAGTAATGGGCTTTAAACCTTTTTTAACCTTATAAATTTGGTCAGATTTTCATGCAAAGAACCTGAAGATTAGTGTTATGCTTTTAATGGGAATATTTTTTTTCCAAAAAGATGACCAAGTTTTTCTATTTTCTTTCATGATTTTACATTATTTATAAAACTCTTCCTCAAATAAAAAACAATATATGCATCATTAATCAAAGTTCTTCACTCTTTTTTTCATTCTCTCATTGTCCTTTTCCTTTTCTTTCTTTAATTGTAATTACATTTTATAATGTTTAACTTACACATCGGATCTTTCTCTATTTGTGAAATACAGTAGAAAAGCAGAGCAGACCACCTTAACCCTTTAAATTCCAGTAGGTTTTAGGGTCGTTAAGTTCCCTGCTTATGTTGGATAACGATAAATAACTGAACTCTTTAATAATCTTCCATTCTTTCTTTTTCCGCTCCAGGACCCGACGGCTCAGATCGGGGAGAACTGCACCATCGGCCCGAACGTGACCATCGGTGCCGGCGTGGTCGTTGAGGACGGGGTGAGGATAAAACGCTGCACGGTGATGAAGGGAGCGCGGGTTCGATCGCACTCCTGGCTGGAGAGCTGCATCGTTGGCTGGAGCTCCTCTGTCGGCCAGTGGGTGAGTAAAGGACGATGTCACCGACCTCGACTCGTACTGGATGTGTCGATACTCGTTCTGATTGTTGTCTCCTTTGTCGTTAGGTTCGTATGGAGAATGTGACGGTGTTGGGCGAGGATGTGATCGTGAACGACGAGCTTTATCTGAACGGAGCCAACGTGCTGCCTCACAAATCCATCAACGAGTCGGTTCCGGAGCCAAGAATCATCATGTAGCATCGGACGGAGGAGAAAAGCCCAACGCCTTTTAATACGAACTCGAATAACACCCAATATGTGCCAGAGAAAAAGAGAAAGAGAGGGATGAACACATGGGTGGAAGCGAGGAGAGGCAAAGGAACAAAAGAAGGGGGTTTTTTTGTTTGTTTTTTTATTAATTTGGACTCGTTTTAAGCCCTGCTTGGCTGCATCTTTCATGAATCAGAAACGATGGGGGTAAGGTGGCATTTGATGTGATCTGGCCCATCAGGAAGGTTTAAAAATTGTTAAAGCTCTTACAGTACTGGAGGTAAAAAAACGTCTGAATGTGATGGATGTTATATACGTGTGAACACTGCATGAATAGAGAAAAGGTGAGGGAGTGGGCTGGTTGATTATCACATGGTGCTGGGGACTGAGTGTATTTAGGGGAGGCGGGGTTAGAGAGTGACATGAACACTGCTGTTTAGATTCACTATGCATTTACATTTTCTCTACAGCTACAGAGTATCAGTGAATAGACCTTTTAAAGGATTAAACTACATCTATATGTTTCTCTGTTGTAGCAGAAACTGGAGTATTGACTGACACAGATTTCTGAGCTGACAAACAAAATGCAGTATTGATTATAGTTAATGCTGGATTCATTGATTAATTTTGGCCACTTGGGGGCAGCAGAACAAGCTGTAAACACAACATCTGACTGATTATCACCATATAAAGTATTTAAGGTGAATATTTTAGCAAAGAGTTGTTTCTCCAGCAGACACAGAGGACCATTATCATCTCGTCTGTGTCAATCTAATCATTTTTTGCAACTTTAATCAGTTATAGAGTAGATGTTGATTATGTCTCGATGCCTTGGTAAACTCAACAGCTTTTTCTTTTTTTCTGTTTTTTTTCTGTTTAGCATGAGATCCGTGCGCTTTAATGCCAAACTGGTTACTGGTCTGTGAAAAGTGAACAAAATGTAACAAGCTTTTTATAAAAAGCTGCAGTTTATGTAGAACGTTTACAGATATTTGAGTCACATTGCGACTCAGACTGCACCCGGGATATTCTACTTAAAAATAATATATTTGTTTACCATTTTTTTCCTTTGTTTGAATGTTTCTGAACATCTTGTTTCTGCCAGGTGTGGTGAGAGGAGAAACAGGTTGGAAATTATTTTTTTCTTTATCACTAGTGGGGCTAAAAATGCCCTGTGGAGACACTAGATTTAATGTTGTTACTTAGCTTTTATCTTCATCCGGTGGCTGTTTGAGGACATTTCAGATTTCTTAATGCCGTCAAACTTGGCACAACTTTCATCAGTCTCAGCTGTAATTCAGTTAGCTACTGCTAGCATCTTTAAAACACTGTAATTGGATATTAACATACTAATGTTATAATGTAACATTAAGCATGTTAGCCTGCTAACTTTAGCTTAATTTTAGCATGTTCCCATCCACTGCAGAGACCCAAGGGTTACATTTCTGGCAGAGTTACAGTCGACTTTATTGTGTATTTGGCTCAAACACAATTGGCTGTGATTAAAAAGTTGATTCCTTCTTGACGGTTTTACCCACAAGGTCCATTATAAGGTGAGCTTTCATTTAGGTATCTGATGTCAAGGTTTGTTCTTAGTGAGAAGCCAATGACTCGAGGTCAGGGGTTGAAGTTCATAACTGAAAGCAGATAATAAACAATTAGCATGTTAGCATGCTGCTAGCATTCAGACTGTTGGGAATTCACCCTTTACTTTTAGAAATATCCTGTCATGAACGGACAGGTGAGAGGAAACGTTGTCCTCCACCTCCAGTGTCAGTATTCATCCTCAGGGGACCATGAATGTCTGAACCAAATGTCATGGCAATCCTTTTGAAAGTTGATAAAACAGACCAGCATTGTTGAATTTAGCATCAAACATTTTGAATCAGGTGTATTAAGATATGAAGAAGAGTTTGAAACCGTTTCAAATGGAGATGAATAAGCTCTGCCCCTAGATTTGTTTCTTTATTGTTGTTAAATGAATCTGTTTAATGTGCAACTAGGATGAAGGAGTCACTAGATACAGTAATAAAAAAAGAATAATTTAACCTTTACAATTGAAGGTTTATGGAGCTCATTGCCACAGTCAGCCATGTTTTTGTCAGTTCAGAAGTACAGAGGTCAGTAATAATGTGTCTTCTACATGATGTCAGATGTCTGTGTGTCTGTCCAGATACTCAACAACACTGATCTCTGAACTGAGTGCAGTCGCTCCTTGTTGTTATGCAGTTAGTGACAAACAGTATCTAGAACACTGAACATATAAAGACTTAAACTGTGTCTGAATGAATGAAGTCAACTCTTGTAATGAAGTCTTTTTTTAAAGAGAATAATATACTGACCACATCCACCGTTTGTCTCGTCTCTGCTCATTTTTTTTTTGGATGCACAATTTTATTCATGAAGATCGGTTTACTGGTCGTTGTTATTCTATTCAGTCTGAGAACAGTTGTATACTAACAACTGTCTGAAAATAGTGAAAAATATCAATCACTGTTTCCCAAAGCCCAAGATTACACACTCAAATGCCCAGTTTTATCCTGACCAACAGTTCACATCCCAAAGATACTGACTTTACTATCATAGAAGACTAAAGAAACCAGGAAATAGAAACATTTGAGAAACTGGAATCAGAAATGTTCTTAGGAATAGTTGGCGATTAAGTTAATAGTGGGAAACTAATATATTAATTGACTAATTGTTGCAGCTCTTAGTATCATCTTCTGGTCCTCTGGAGTTGATAAATGATTACTATATAGCCGGCATTATAACCTGGAGGTAAGTACTTATGAGCATTTAAGAGACTTTTTTAAAAAGTGTAGTTGGTATATTATTTTATCTGTGGCTGCTAATTAGTTTTAGATGAAATGAAACATGCAGTGTAGAAACCTAAATATGAGCAGCATTATTTATTTGTGATAACTTTTGATAGATAACAAGTCGGACAATATTCTCAACAACCACAGCTGCTCTCGACTTCTGTTATTTTCTGTGGAGGCATGTTGGCAACGAAAACTGGAAATGAGTTTAAGGACAAATAAAGTTTATTTATGAGTTGATTATGAATCTCAATAAAACAATAACAAAACAAGGATAAAAACAATGATGCACAGTTAAGTGGATTCAGGAAGTATTCAGACCCCTTCACTTTTTGCACAACACTTTATTGTGTTGTTGATTTAATTGTATATGGATGCTCATTATACATTAAACTACAATCACTAACCCATATTTACAAAGTGAAAACATGTTTTTAGATTTTTTTTTGCAAATGTGTTAAAATTCAAAAACTGTAATCTCTCATTCATAAAGTACTGACCCTTTGCTGTGCCGCTCCAAATGCTGATTTTAGTCCAACAGTTGCAAACTCAATTGATTTTTGAAGTTGAGAAAGGCAAACACCTGTGTGTATAAGGGCACATTTCACACTGCATGTTGATGTTTCTACTTAAAATACAATAATGAATACTCTTACAATCTAATAGTACAGGATTAAATATAAAAGAAAAGCAAAAAAAAACAGAAAAAAATCTTAAAAATGTATGTAATGATATCTTCTGCTTGCTTCTTTTTTCTCTAAACTTGAACTGATTTATACATTTTACATCAAAACCTGCGTCACTTCTTCTCAGAGCTACAACTTTTTCTTCAGTATCAACAATAATTCAGTGAAAATGTAAAGATCTATCTATCTATCTATCTATCTATCTATCTATCTATCTATCTATCTATCTATCTATCTATCTATCTATCTATCTATCTATCTATCTATCTATCTATCTATCTATCTATCTATCTATCTATCTATACATTTATATATGTAAAAGCAAGAAAAACTGGCATTAGAGAAGCACGAAATGGACTGTTTAGCATTTTTCCTTTTGTGAAGTTAAAGTGAATGTATATTTACAAAATCACACCATTTGCACAAAATATTAAATACTATTTAGAATGAAATTACAACAGCAACCGACACAAAGTATATTTTTTTTAATGGAAAATTTAAAAAGTGGATTTTTGATTATTTTTTGTGTGGAAAAAGTAAAGCTCAGTGTGTCCCAGGAACACTTACACACATCACTCCCTGTTCATTCATATACAGACATTTGCCTTGTGTTGAAACACAACAACCCCTTTAAACATTTTTGTATAGTTACATGTACAGTATCATTATTATAATTATCAACATAATCATAGAAAGTAATTTCACATTTTTAGTCATAGTCACAATACAAATATGCATAGATAATTCCATTTCATGGTTATATACTCATTATCTTCTATAAACTAAGATGCTAAATGATGGCATTTGTAAGCAGCCTTACGTAAGCTGAAAATAGCACATGGTATGTCCATCTAGAACATTTGGCGAGCTGGCCACAAACCTTTAGATGAACGGACTGTGTTCTGCTCCGTTGTTACAGAGACTGTAACTTGTAATATCTTCATTGGGAGTTCATTCATAGTGGCAATGTAAGGAAACAGTCTCTCAGTAAAAGTGTTTGTGAAGGTGTGTATGTGTGTGTCAGTATCAGGATCAGAGAATGACAGTTTTCCTCTGTCCCAGTCCAGACAAACTCTGATCCTCTTCAGCTTCTTCTTAAGAGAGAGAACTTTCTTAGAGAGTAGTGAAGAGGCTGCTGTGTATTTTCCATTAAGGAAATACACTTCCCAGTATCCAGCCTGTGCTGTTCCCTTATGTCCAACACATTCATTTACCACACCCACACCCCACAATTGATCATCTCTGACCTCCACATCCCAGCTGTGAGTCCCTGAATTAAAACCCTCAGAGCCCCGGACACAGTGGTGACAATCAAACCTTTCTGGGTTTTTAGGAAGTTTTTGTCTCTCTCCACATCTCACACTGGTCAAATCTTCAGACAGGATGAGTTCTGGATGAGCAGTGTTTGGATCCAGAATCACAGGAGTGTAGGAGACTATTTCCTTCATCTTGTTCCAGATGTTGTGAGTCAGGTTGCCCAGGTGCTTGGCCACATCTATCAGAGCTCCTGAGACCAGCTCTGGATCATCCAGCAGGGGGCGCTGCTGGACTCTTTCCACTGCAGCCTTGTAGTTCTGCAGGAATGAGACGTCTTCAGCTCTCAGCTCCTCCTCTGTGACTCTGATTGTGTCTGAAAGAGCAGCTATGTCTCTGCTCAGAGCCTCAATCTTCTCTTTCATCATCTGACTCTTCTGCTCCTCTTCCTCCCTCAGAGCAGAGATCCTGGCCTCCTCTTCTTCTTGTAGAAACTGGTGAAGCTTCTTGAACTGCTCCTTAATCTGCCTCTCTGTGTCTCTGACCTGGACCTTAATGTGTTTTGCTGTTTGATCACAGTTTCCTTTAAAATCTTCAAATACTTTCAGTTTCTCCTGTAAGGGCTTCAGGGATTTCTGGAGCTTTTCTTTATGATCTTGTGCAGCTTCATCAATGGGTCTGAATCTGTGTTTTTTGTGTGTTTTTGAATCTCTGCAGACAAGACAGACTGGCTGTTGATGGTCCAGACAGAAGAGTTTGAGTTTCTCAGAGTGTAGACTGCAGAGAGGCTCAGACCCTGATGAAGATCTCTGATCTCTCTCCTGTAAGAAAGCCTCACACAGGTTCTTTAATGCCAGGTTACGAGGTGGATCGCTTAATAAATGTTTTTCCCTACAAACTGGACACTCCTGGATTTGTTTCTCTCTCCACCATTTCTTCAGACAGTCTTTACAGAAGCTGTGGCTGCATGACAGGACAACAGGATCTTTAAAGATGTCCTGGCAGATGGGACAGGAGAGATCGTTTTCTGATTGAGAAAACATTTTCACTCTTGTTGAAGCAGAAAACACAGCAGACAGGGAGGTTCTTCAGTCTCAAAGATTCTCTTAAAGTTACTTTCACTTTGAAATGTAGCTCCTTTAAAACTCTTCTTTATGATGTGGAATCAGCAGAAGGTTGAAGTAGCACTGTACCAGTAGTCCAGTAATCCCAGTATTTCCAGTGTTCCCAATATTCCCTCCTTTATGTGACCTCTCTGTGAAATTCTTGAGTTTGGTCGGTTGGTGAATCTTGAACAGACTGAACAAAAAGCGGAGCAGTGCTCTATGACTAATGTCACCTGATACCCACAGTTATAGAATGAGAAATACACATCCTGCACACACCCATCTGATGCATGAGATAACACGTCAAGCTAACAGGTATTATTTCAAAGTGTGGTGGCAAACAGAGGCGTTGCAGTGAGAGTAATAGTGAAATTAACTACCTAGGGACCAGCAGCCTGGCCCATCAGAAAGGTTAATACTTGTTAAATCTCTTAGTGCTGGAGGTAAAAACATCTGAATGTGATGGTTGTTAAATATATGTGAAAACTGCATGTATAGAGAAAAGGTGAGGGAGTCGGCTGGTTGTTTATCACATGATGCTGGGGACTGAGTGTATTTAGGGGAGGCGGGCTTAGAGAGCGACATGAATATAATGAAGGGATAATAGTGAGACTAACTACCTATGGACCATCAGCCTGGCCCTCTCTCCTGTAAGAAGGCCTCACACAGGTTCTTTAATGCCAAGTTACAAGGCGTATCGCTCAATAAATGTCTTTCCCTACAAACTGGACACTCCTGGATTTGTTTCTCACTCCACCATTTCTCCAGACAGGGTTTACAGAAGCTGTGGCTGCATGTCAGGACAACAGGATCTTTAAAGATGTCATGACAGATGGGACAGGAGAGAAGTACAAAACACAGCAAATAGAGGAAGCTCTTCAGTCTCTTCAGTCTTGACTTTAAGGCATAGTTCCTTTAAAATTCTTCTTTGGTTGAAGAGGCGGTATTACAGTAGTCCAGCTTCTTTTCTCTGTGGTTGGTTATTTTAGATGAAAATAATCATGCAGTATGACAATAAACTCGACAACCACAGCTGCTCTTGACTTCTGTAATTTTCTGTGGAAGTGTATTAGCAACAAAACTGAAAACTGGAAATGAGCTGAAGGACAAAGTTTATTTATAATATATAAGTTGATTTAGAATAACAGTCAAACAGGGATAAAACAATAATGTACAGTTAAGAGTGGATTAAAGTATTCAGACCCCTTCGCTTTTTGCACACTTTGTATTGTTGATTTTATTCTATATAAATACTCATTACAAATTGAAAACACGTTTTTAGAGTTTTTTGTAAATGTGCTAAAAGTCAAATACTGAAATTTGTCTTTCACAAAGTATTCAGACCCTTTCCTGTGACACTCAAAATTGTGGTCAGGTGCATTCTTTTTCATCTTGAGATGTGTCTACAACCTGATTTTAATCCACATGTTTCAAACTGAATTGACTGAACAAAGTTTAGAAAGGCATACACCTCTGTGTATAAGGGAACAATTCATACTTAATATCAGGACAAAACACAATCCCCAGTAACTTCCACTAAGTTTATAATTAAGCTTGAATTTAAGTCTCCAATATTAAAAAAAAGAAAAGAAAAAAAGAATGAATACAAGCTAACAGCCCAGGACATTATTTTACATTTAAAAGAAAAACAACACAATTTGGCCTGACAAATAATATTTTCTTACTTTCTGCTTCCTCTTTTAAAATGTATAAACCGGTTTATACATTTTACATCAAAACCTGCGTCACTTGTTCTTAAACCAGAACAGACACGTTTTCTTCAGTAGAAAAAACATCAACAATAATTCAGTGACCTTTGATTGTACATTCATGGTTACAGTGTAAACAGGTAATGCATCATGACTTTTCATGTTCAGATTCAGCAAAATGTGTGTGTGTGTGTGTGGGGGGGGGGGGGGGGGGGGGGGGGGCTGAGAGAGAGAGAGAGAGAAGTGAGATTATACTTATTACAAAACAGCAACCAACTCAATTTATATTTTGAAACTATGCTTAGAACACTTGTGTGACATTACATTTTTTTGGTAAAAGAGTGTCCCATTTTCATTGCAGTATATGCCAGGAACACTTACATACATCACTCCCTGTTCATTCATATACAGAGAGGTGTCCCTTGTTGACAGGCTTTGGACAAACTGGCAACCAAAAAAAAAACAAACATGATATGTCCATCTAGAACCTGTGGAGAGCAGACCACAATCCTGCAGACAAAGGGGTTGTGTATTGCTCCATTGTTACAGAGACTGTAACTGGTAATATCTTCATTGGGAGTTTATTCAAAGTGACAATGTAAGGAAACAGTCTCTCAGTAAAAGTGTGTGTGAAGGTGTGTATGGGTGTGTCAGTGTCAGAGAATGACAGTTTTCCTCTGTCCCAGTCCAGATAAACTCTGATCCTCTTCAGCTTCTTCTTAAGAGAGAGAACTTTCTGAGAGAGTGGTGAAGAGGCTGCTGTGTATTTTCCATCAAGGAAATACACTTCCCAGTTTCCAGCCTGTGCTGTTCCCTTATGTCCAGCAGATTCATTTACCACACCCACACCCCAGAATTGATCATCTCTGACCTCCACATCCCAGCTGTGAGTCCCTGAATTAAATCCCTGAGAGCCCAGGACACAGTGGTGACAATCAAACCTTTCTGGGTTTTCAGGAAGCTCCTGTTTCTGTCCACATCTCAAACTGGTCAGATCTTCAGACAGGATGAGGTTTGGATGAGCAGTGTTTGGATCCAGGATCACAGGAGTGTAGGAGACCACCTCCTTCATCTTGTTCCAGATGTTGAAGGTCAGGTTGCCCAGGTGTTCGGCCACATCTATCAGAGCTCCTGAGATCAGCTCTGGATCATCCAGCAGGGGGCACTGCTGGACTCTTTCCAGTGCAGTATTGTAGTTCTGCAGGAATGAAACGTCGTCAGCTCTCAGCTCCTCCTCTGTGACTCTGATTGTGTCTGAAAGAACTGCTATCTCTCTGATCAGACCCTCAGTCTTCTCCTTCATCATCTGACTCTTCTGCTCCTCTTCCTCCCACAGAGCAATGATCCTGGCCTCCTCTTCCTCTTGTAGAAACTGGTGGAGCTTCTTAAACTGTTCCTTAATCTGCTTCGCTGTGTCTCTGGCCTGGACCTTAATGTGTTTTGCTGTTTGATCAAAGTTTCCTTTAAAATCTTCAAAAACTTTCAGTTTCTCCTGTAAGGGCTTCAGGGATTTCTGGAGCTCCTCTTTGTGATCCGGTGCAGCTTCATCAATGGGTGTGAATCTGTGGTCTTTGTGTGTTTTTGAATCTCTGCAGACAACACAGACTGGCTGCTGATGGTCCAGACAGAAGAGTCTGAGTTTCTCAGAGTGCAGACTGCAGCGAGGCTCAGACCCTGCAGAAGATCTCTGATCTCTCTCCTGTAAGAAAGCCTCACACAGGTTCTTTAATGCCAGGTTACGAGGCGGCTCACTCAAAAAAGATCTTTCCCTACAAACTGGACACTCATGTATTTGTTTCTCTCTCCACCAGTTCTTCAGACGGTCTTTACAGAAGCTGTGGCTGCATGTCAGGAGAAGTGGATCTTTAAAGATGTCATGACAGACAGGACAGGAGAGATCATTTTCTGATTGAGAAAACATTTTCACTCCGTTTGAAGCAGAAAACAGCAAATAGAAGAAGTTCTTTAGTCTCAAAGGTTTTCTGAAAGTTACTTTCACTTTGAATTTTAGCTCCTCTAAAAATGTTTCCTTATAGCAGCAGAAGATGGAAGTAGCACTGTACCAGTAATCCCAGTCTTTCGAGTATTCCCAGTATTCTCTTTATGTGGTCTTTATGTTGAAATCCTGAGTTTGGCCTGTTGGTGAAAGTTGAACACACTGAAAGAAAAGTGCAGCGGTGCGACTGCTGGACTTTGCCCACAGTAACACAGTACCCACACACTGCACACACCCATCTGATGTAAGTCACTACACCTCAGTTGAATGTGTGTTAGGCTATATGAAAGTGTGGTGGCAAACAGAGGCGTGGTAGTGACGGGAAAGTGAAGCTAAGCACCCAGGGACCAGACATGTAACTGCAGGTTAACGTGTTTTTGGCATTTCGTAGTCAGACGCGGATGTTGATTGAACTATTTTGTGTTTCACAGTGTGATGATGTAACAATGTAACACGCCTGCAGGCTGGACTGAGCAATAAACACTTCAGATAATCAACCCATCGTTGCTGTAGAATAATAAAAAGAGATTAACACAAGATAATATAAGTTTCTTTGTTACATAACAGACACCACTTAAGTCTCTGACACTAATGCTGCTGTGTCGTCCCCATTTTAGTTAGTTAGAAATAACGCCCCACTGGGTTGCAGTGTAAGATAAATGTCAGCCATTCTCTGTAGTCAAACACAGTATTGCATCCTTCCTGAATATCACGTCTTTTGATTACACAAGACTTAAGCCATGCTAAGTTTGATGATGATAATTTTATTCATAATATGTAAGTGGATTTAAAATCACAATGAAACAACACTTCTCTCATTTTCTATGGAAGCAAATTAGCAACAAAATTGAAAGCTGGAAATGAGTTTAAGAACAAACAAAGTTTATAAGTTGATTTAGAATCACAATGAAATAATAATACTAAAACAAGGATAAATCACAATAATGTACCTTAAACAGTGGTTTCATGAAGTATTCAGGGCCCTTTGCTCTTTCACACTTTGTATTGCTGATTTCATTCTATATGGATGTTCATTACTGTTAATCTACACTCAATAACCCACATTTGCAGAATAAAAACATGCTTTTAGAATGTTTTGCAAATGTGTTAAAATTCAAAAACTGAAATGTGTCATTCACAAAGTATTCAGACCTTTTGCTGTGGCACTCCAAATGTGGTCAGGTGCATCCTTTTTGCTTAATTATTCTTATAGCTTGTTTACAACTTGATTTGAATCCACCCTTTTTAAACTGAATTGACTACACAAAGTTCAGAAAGGCACACACCTGTGAGTATAAAATCCCATAGTTCACACTGCATGTTAAGTTTCTGCTATTTAAAATACAGTAATGATTGATTGCTCAATTACAGCATCAAAACTTGCATCACTTCTTCTCAGAGTCACAACTCAGTTAAACCAGAACAAACATCAAAAAGCTCCGTCTTCACTTCTTGCTGCTTAATTGTCAAATTTAGTCATTCTTTCTTCAGTATCAACAGTAATCCAGTGACTGTTGTTTGTGTATCCATGGTTACAGTGTAAACAGGAAATGCATCATGACTTATCTTTGTGCAGATTCACAAAAATTAAAAGAAATGCACAGTATATATAGAAAAAGTAGGTCTGCACCTAATGATTATTCTCATTTTAATTACATATACAGTATCATTATATCAACCTCAATCAACATAGTCATTGGAAGTAATTTAACATTTTAACTCACAGTCATAACACAATCATGAATAGATAATTACATTTCAAGGTTATATACTGATTGTCTTTTTTCCCCTGGTAATAGTTGTGTGTACTCCTAGCATTTCATATAATCACTTTAAATCAATACCTGAACTGTTCTCGTACTGATTTATCCTCGATGTTGCTTTCCTCCTTTGTGCCTTTGACTTTCTCATAGTGATGGTATACCTGGCACTGGAGACATGCAGGTCTTTGTCTTTTTTCAGAATCCTCCTGATTGTGGGTCTTTGCTCCCTCTCTCTATCAAGGCTTCCTGAATGTAGCATTAACTCCAGTTTCTCTGGTTTCTTTAACAACTAAGATGCTAAATGATGGCATTTCTAAGCAGCCTTACTTAACCAGAAAATATTACCTGTGGAGAAAAGGCCACAAGCCAGTAAATGAAGGGACTGTGTGCTGCTCTGTTGTTACAGAGACTGTAACTGGTAATATCTTCATTGGGAGTTCATTCAAAGTAGCAATGTAAGGAAACAGTCTCTCAGTAAAAGTGTGTGTGAAGGTGTGTATGTGTGTGTCAGTTTCAGGATCAAAGAAATACAGTTTTCCTTTGTTGTAGTCCAGATGAACTCTGATCCTCTGCAGCTTCTTCTTCACTGAGAGAACTTTATCAGAGAGTGGTGGAGAGACTGCTGTGTATTCTCCATTAAGGAGACACACTTCCCAGTATCTAGCCAGTATTTGTCCCCTGTGTCCAACAGATTCATTTACCACACCCACACCCCAATTTTGATCCTCTCTGACCTCCACATCCCAGCTGTGAGTCCCTGAATTAAATCCTTGTGAGCCCAGGACAGAGGGATGATGGTCAAACCTCTCTAGGTTTTCAGGAAGTTTCTGTCTCTCTCCACGTCTCACACTGGTCAGATCTTCAGACAGGATGAGGTCTGGATGAGCAGTGTTTGGATCCAGAATCACAGGAGTGTAGGAGACCACCTCCTTCATCTTGTTCCAGATGTTGAAGGTCAGGTTGCCCAGGTGTTTGGCCACATCTATCAGAGCTCCTGAGACCAACTCTGGATCATCCAGCAGGGGGCACTGCTGGACTCTTTCCACTGCAGCCTTGTAGTTCTGCAGGAATGAAACGTCGTCAGCTCTCAGCTCCTCCTCTGTGACTCTGATTGTGTCTGAAAGAACTGCTATCTCTGTGCTCAGAGCCTCAATCTTTTCCTTCATCATCTGACTTTTTTGCTCCTCTTCCTCCCACAGAGCAATGATCCCAGCCTCCTCTTCCTGTTGTAGAAACTGGTGAAGCTTCTTAAACTGTTCCTTAATCTGCCTCTCTGTGTCTCTGGCCTGGACCTTAATGTATTCTGCTGTTTGATCAAAGTTTCCTTTAAAATCTTCAAATACTTTCAGTTTCTCCTGTAAGGGCTTCAGGGATTTCTGGAGCGTCTCTTTGTGATCTTGTGCAGCTTCATCAATGGGTCTGAATCTGTGGTTGTTGTGTGTTTTTGAATCTCGACAGACGACACACACTGGCTGCTGATGGTCCAGACAGAAGAGTCTGAGTTTCTCAGAGTGTAGACTGCAGCGAGGCTCAGACCCTGCTGAAGATCTCTGATCTCTCTCCTGTAAGAAAGCCTCACACAGATTCTTTAATGCCAGGTTACGAGGCGGCTCACTTGATAAAGCTCTTTCCCTACAAACGGGACATTCCCGAGTTTGTTTCTCTCTCCACCAGTTCTTCAGACAGTCTTTACAGAAGCTGTGGCTGCATGTCAGGACAAGTGGATCTTTAAAGATGTCATGACAGACAGGACAGGAGAGATCATTTTCTGATTGAGAAAACATTTTCACTCTTGTTGAAGCAGAAAACAGCAAATAGAAGAAGTTCTTTAGTCTCAAAGGTTTTCTGAAAGTTACTTTCACTTTGAATTGTAGCTCCTTTAAAAACTGTTCCTTATAGCAGAATGCGGAAGTAGTACTGTACCAGTAATCCCAGTCTTTCGAGTATTCCCAGTATTCTCTTTATGTGGTCTTTCTGTTGAAATCCTGAGTTTGGCCTGTTGGTGAAAGTTGAACACACTGAAAGAAAAGTGCAGCGGTGCGACTGCTTGACTTTGCCCACAGTAACACATACTGCACACACCCATCTGATGTATGTCACTACACCAGTTTCTCTGGTTTCTTTAACAACTAAGATACTAAATGATGGCATTTCTAAGCAGCCTTACTTAACAAGAAAATATTACCTGTGGAGAAAAGGCCACAAGCCAGTAAATGAAGGGACTGTGTGCTGCTCTATTGTTACAGAGACTGTAACTGGTAATATCTTCATTGGGAGTTCATTCAAAGTGGCAATGCTGGGAAACAGCTTCTCAGTGAAAGTGTGTGTGAAGGTGTGTATGTGTGTGTTAGTATCAGGATCAGAGAAAGACAGTTTTCCTCTGTCCCAGTCCAGATAAATTCTGATCCTCTGCAGCTTCTTTTTCACTGAGAGAACTTTATCAGAGAGTGATGGAGAGACTGCTGTGAATTTTCCATTAATGAGACACACTTCCCAGTATCCAGCCAGTATTTGTCCTTTGTTTCCAGCAGATTCATTTACCACACCTACACTCCAGAATTTATCATCTCTGACCTCCACATCCCAGCTGTGAGTCCCCGAGTTAAATCCCTGAGAGCCGAGGACGTAGAGGTGACAATCAAATCTCTCTGGGTTTTTAGGAAGTTTCTGTTTCTGTCCACATCTCACACTGGTCAGATCTTCAGAGAAGTAGAGTTTTGGATGTGCAGTGTTTGGATCCAGAATCACAGGAGTATAGGAGACCATCTTTTTCATCTTGTTCCAGATGTTGTAGGTCAGGTTTCCCAGGTGTTTGGCCACATCTATCAGAGCTCCTGAGACCAGCTCTAGATCAACCAGCAGGGGGTGCTGCTGGACTCTTTCCACTGAAGCCTTGTAGTTCTGCAGGAATGAGACGTCTTCAGCTCTCAGCTCCTTCTCTGTGACTCTGATTGTGTCTGAAAGAGCTGCTATCTCTCTGCTCAGAGTGTCAATATTCACCATCATCATCTGACTCTTCTGCTCTTCCTACTCCCTCGGAGCATAGATCCTGGCCTCCTCTTCCTCTTGTAGAAACTGATGAAGTTTCTGAAACTGCTCATTAATCTGCCTCTCTGTGTCTCTGGCCTGGACCTTAATGAGTTTTGCTGCGTGATTACAGTTTCCTTTAACTTCTTTACATAGTTTTAGTTTCTCCTGTAAGGGCTTCAGGGATTTCTTGAGCTCATCTTTGTGATCCTGTCCATGACAGACGTGAATGGACAGGCTGTTTTCTGATTGAGAAAACATTTTTAATCTGTTTGAAGCAGAAAACACAGCAAATAGAGGAAGTTATTCAGTCTCGAAGGTTCCCTTAAAGTTACTTTCGCTTCATAACTCCTCTAAAATTCTTCTTTATAATGTGAAATCAGCAGAAGGTTTTACAGGCAGTATTCCAGTAGTCCAGTATTCCAGTAATCCCAGTGTTTCCAGTGCTCCCAGTATTCCCTCCTTTATTTGACCTCTTTCTGTGGTATTCCCAAATTTGGTCTGTTAGTGAATCTTCAACACCCTGAACAAGAAGTGCAGCGTTGCTATATGACCAGTGTCACATGATGCCCACAGTGCCCATATACTGAATACACCCATTTGATGCACATGACTATGCTTCAGTTGAATGCCATTATACCAAAGCATGGTGGTAAACAGAGGCATTGCAGTGAGGGTAACAGTGAAACTATGGGGGAGAGGTCTCAAGAAATCAAAAAAAGTTAACAGATTGATTTTATCTGCAATTATGACATTTTTACATTTTTAGCATTATATTTAAACTATTAATGTTGGCTAAATAAATAGTTCAACTACCTATTTCTTGTATCTAAAACATTATTAAAGCCTCTGATAATAATATATAAGTTTATCTAGAATCACAATGAAACAATAACAAAACAAGCCTAAATCCCAATAATGTACAGGTATCAGTGGATTCAGGAAGTATTCAGGCCTTTTGCTTTTTGCACACTTTATTGTATTGTTGATTGAATTTTATAAGGATGCTCAATACACATTAAATTACAATCAATAACCCATATTTACAAAGTGAAAATGTGTTAAAAAAATGTTTGCAAATGTGTTAAAAGTCAAAAGCTGTAATCTCTCATCACAAAAGTATTCAGACTTTTTGCTGTGGAACTCCAAAATGTGGTCAGGTGCATCTTTTTTGTTAATCATTCTTGAGATGTGTCTACAACTTGATCTGACTCCACTTGTGGCAAACTTTATTGACTGAACAAAGGTTAGAAAGGCAGACACTTGTGTGTATAAGGGCACAATTAACACTGCACGTTGAAGTTTCTACTATTTAAAATAAAATAACGAATACAAAAAACACAAATCCCCTGGTAAATAATTCTAAAAAATATACAATCATTTCTTCTTATTTTCTGATTCCACATGGTATGATGGACATGGTATATCCATCTACAACCTGAAGGGAGCAGGCAACAAACCTTTAGATGGAGGAACTTTCATTCATGGTGCCAATGTAAGGAAACAGCCTCTCAGTAAAAGTGTGTGTGAAGGTGTGTATGTGTTTTTGTTAGTATCAGGATCAAAGAAATATAGTTTTCCTTTGTTGAAGTCCAGATGAACTCTGATCCTCTGCAGCTTCTTCTTCACTGGGAGAACTTTATCAGAGAGTGGTGGAGAGACTGCTGTGTATTTTCCATTAAGGAGACACACTTCCCAGTATCCAGCCAGTGTTTCTCCTTTGTGTCCAGCATATTCATGTTCCACACCAACACTCCAGAATTTATCATCTCTGACCTCAACATCCCAGCTGTGAGTCCCTGAGTTAAAGTCCTGAGAGCCCCGGACACAGAGGTGACGATCAAACCTTTTTGGGTTTTTAGGAAGCTTCTGTCTCTCTCCACATCTCACACTGGTCAGATCTTCAGAGAGGCAGAGTCTTGGATGAGCAGTGTTTGGATCCAGGATCACAGGAGTGTAGGAGACCACCTCCTTCATCTTAGTCCAGATGTTGAAGGTCAGGTTTCCCAGGTGTTTGGCCAAGTTTATCAGAGCTCCTGAGACCAGCTCTGGATCATCCAGCAGGAGGTGCTGCTGAACTCTTTCCACAGCAGCCTTGTTCTGCAGGAATGAGACACCTTCAAGTCTCAGCTCCTCCTCTGTGACTCTGATTGTGTCTGAAAGAGCTGCTATCTCTGTGCTCAGAGTCTTTTTCTTCATCATCTGATGCTTCTGCTCCTCTTCCTCCCTCAGACCGGAGATCCTGGCCTCCTCTTCATCTCGTAGAAACTGTTGAAGCTTCTTAAACTGCTCCTTAATCTGCCTCTCTGTGTCTGTGGCCTGGACCTTAATGTATTTTGCGGTTTGATCACAGTTTCCTTTAACATTTTTAAAGAGTTTCAGTTTCTCCTGTAAGGGCTTTAGAGACTTCTTGAGCTCCTCTTTATGATGCTGTGTAGCTTCATTGATGGGTCTGAATCTGTGGTCTTTGTGTGCTTTTGAATCTCTGCAAACGAGACAGACTGGCCGTTGATGATCCAGACAGAAGAGTTTGAATTTCTCAGAGTGCAGACTGCAGACAGGCTCAGACCCTGCTGAAGATTTTTGATCTCTCTCCTGTAAGAAAGCCTCACACAGCTTCTTTAATGCTAAACTGACAGGTGGGTCAAACATAGATGTTCTTCTCCTACAGGTTGGACAATTACTCACTTGTTTCTCTCTCCACCAGTTCTTCAGACAGTCTTTACAGAAGCTGTGGCTGCATGACAGGACAACTGGATCTTTAAAGATGTCATGACAGACGGGACAGGAGAGATCGTTTTCTGATTGAGAAATTTTCACTCCGTTTGAAGCAGAAAACAGAGCAAATAGAAGAAGCTCTTCAGTCTCGAATTTTCTCTCAAAGTTCCTCTAAAATTCTTCTTTATAATGTGGAATCAGCAGAAGGCTGAAGCAGTAGTGTCCCAGCGGTCCAGTAATCCCAATGTTCCCAGTATTCCTTACTTTATGTGACCTCACGTCAGTTGGCAAATCTTGAACACACTGAACGAAAAGTGCACTATGACCAACGTCACCTGGTGCCCACACAGTTATGGAATGAGGAATACACATACCCATCTGATGCATGAGATAACACCTCATGTGAACAGGTGTTTTTTTGTGTGGTGTGGCGACAAACTGTAGCGTTGTAGTGATGGGAATATTGGGACTAACCTCCCAGGGCCCAGACATGTTTTTGGCCTCTTTGTCCTTTCGTAGTCAGACGCAGGTGTTTATTGAACTATTTTATGTTCCACAGTGTGACGATGGAACGGCATGCCTGCAGGCTGGAATGTGAAGTAAACACTTCAGATAATTAACCTATAGTTTTTACAAAATAATAAAAAGAGATTTATACAAGATGCAATAAGTTTCTTTGTCACATAACAGACATGTCTTATGTCACTGATGTTGCTGCGTCTTACCCATTTTTATTGGGTGTAACAGCGCCCCACTGGGTTGTAATGGCATAAATGGCAGCCATGCTGTGTGGTCAAATACGGTATTGCATCCATCCTGAAGATGAGGTCCTTTGATTAAACAAGATTTCAGCCAAGCAGCTTTGAGAGGTTCTGAAATCTCTTTTCAGACATGGAATAAATATCATTACTGGTGTCAGCTATCTGTTTGGCTTCAAGTATAAGTTTCTTTTATTTTAATGTTCATTTCTTCTTTATTCAGACATGACAGGACATCTAACAGACATTGCTTGTGTGTTATTTGACAGCTTGTGCACAAGAGGGAACAGATAGAGAGATCTGAGTTAAAATCTCAAAAAAAGATTTGTTCCCTCTCAAACTTTTCCATTGAAGTCTTAATTAATGACCACCGTATGAGTTTTCACAGAGTGAATCCAGGTATTTTTGTGTCAACTTCAACACTCAATGAATTGAAAGGTTCTAAAGTCAATAAAGTCTGATATGCACACTAAAGGCCCAAAAGTTACATGTTAGATTGTTAAGTACTGTTATCTTCTCTGACTGATATCTGATTCAGTGCTGGTAATTCATAGGTTGAGCCAAGCCCTGTGATAGTAATATTATAAGTGACGTCACACAGGGAAAGTTTTGTGCATTTCAGTTAAGTAATGAGGTACGGTTGTGTATTGCAATAACTTTATTAACAGCCATCTGTGTGTGTGAGTGAAAGAAAAAACACACAACAGTGTCATCCTGCTATTACTGCATTTACCTCTGTATGTGTTGCTGCAAAAAGAGAAGTAAAAGAAGTAAACAGCACATCTACCTCTCTCAGCCCTACTCATCCATACTCTGGAAACGACACAATGTGGTGAACCTAGTGACAAAACAGTGAACTAACACTCAGGCTGCTCATTTTATTATTTCCTCCACTGCACTATTACCACCAGTATCTGTGGTCAATTATTGGATCACCTGATCCTCTTACACTACTACTCTCTGTTTATTCTGTATTTCTGTATTGTAAAACATTAGCCAAATATATATAACTTGCGCAAAGTCCATGTTCATGAATGCTGCAACAGTTTTTCGATGCGTCTACCAAATCAACCTTGCACATTATATTCTTTAAATTCTCTTTATTTTCTATTCTTGATTTTTTTTTTTTTAAACTAAATTGAAACCTTAATTTCTTTAATTCTTCTAAAGTTTATACTACCTTTTCACCAAGCCTGTGAAACATTTCTTCATAGGGAGTATTTGAACCTGAAAAGTATGAATGTGACTGTGGTGAGATTACAATAACGGTCTTTGAAGCCTTGAATCTGGCAGGGTTTAGCACCATTCAGCCCTGCCTGGCTCTGTTACACCCAGGTGCCCCGTGGGACTCTGTTTGGCCCTCTGCGGTCCACATTCTCCTTAACCGCACAATGAAAAACTGCAGAATGAGAGGAGGAGGAGGAATCTCTAACGCTCCCATTGGTCGAGGACTTTTTCAGGCGCATTCTTATTGGCTGGCAGAGTGTGAGCAGGGAATCCCTCAGGGCTCCTTCTGTCTTTGTCTCAGAATGAAAACACAAACAGTCCAGTCAGGCCTCAGTGCTCCAGGGTGTCTGGCAGTCTGCTGAAGACCAGGACTGCAGTAGTCTGATCTGCTAAGAGTCATCAGCAATAGTACAGCCGCTGTTTGTATGACCATAAATCTCCCTGATTACTGCCAGTCTGCTGCTACATGGTCTGCAGCTGTAACATTGCAAGTACCTGTAATGTTTACCAAAGCAGAGTGAATTCCATATTATGTGTGTGAGAAAGTGTTGGGAGATAAATCTCTTCAGTGGCGTGTTGGAACAAAATCAGGAGGTGAAGAAACAAGCTCAGTTCATATTGCAGAGGGTGGAGAAGGAGAGCTGGCAACAGGACGAATCAGAAGGCAAGAGTAGAGAAAAAAAAACTGAAGAGAAAGGAAAAGTCCACAGTTAGAGACGAGAAAGGTGAGTTTTGGTGTTGTTGAGAGTTTATAAAAATATGTTAAAAAAAGAAGAGAAAAGTGAAGTGTGGAACCAGGTGGAGAAGAGAAAAAGACTTTGCAGTGAGAGTGAAAAAGTAAAGAAAAGAGTTTATGTTGCTCAGCAGGAATGAGATGAAAGGCTAGACGGTTAAATTGCAGTGGGCCAGGAGCGGCTGTGGGCGGGGAGAGAGGAAGTGTGGTCGACAAGGGAGGAATTTAAAGCCTCATTGTTCTGGAAGAGCAGAGGCAGAGAGAGCCGAGCAGCCAAGGAGTCGAACCGCCGACAGACGCTCAGCAACATGGACGTGAGCTCAGCCATGAAGAAGGTAAGACAGAAACAACTAAATCTACAAAGTTAAAGTCCTCATTTACGGATGTTTCCAGACTTACAACAGAAATGTGGAGGTCAAGGATCAGAGGGTCACTTAGTCTGAGGTGATGTTGTGATGAGAAACTGTTGTGAGGGCAGGAAACCTTACCGAAGTCAGCTCCCAGAATCATCTCACTTTCCTGCTCCGTTCTTCTGTTTCCATCATTAGCATACTTGCAGAAAGTTGGGTGGATAATCAGCCTTCATTGCTGTTTTGTTTCATTATTCAGTCAGACTGTGGTCATGTTATTTCATCTCAGTTTGAGAGAAATCGAGTGATGTTTCAGTGTCATCTTTGTCATTTTGAATTGACACAGAAGTTTTGGTAGCGGTTGCTAGGAGCAGTTAAAGTTTCATTTTATGTCGATTTGCATAATATGTTGATTAAGAGTTATTATTCCTGTAAGTTGATTTAAAACAACCTGTACCTGTATCTGCATCCATCTCATATACACACTTGTGGTCATTTTGCGTTTACTTTTGGATGTGATTGATAGGTAGCCAAGTAGATAGCTATGTAGGAAGGTGACGTCTCCATCGTTAAAGGTGACATATATTGCTTTTTGTGATTTTCAATATTATTTCTGTACCATAGTTGGCACAAACCCACAAATGGGACTAGGTAGTTGTCCACAATGCCCACTTAGATATTTGAAATCGGATCCTGGCTCGAACATGTCTGGATGTATTTTAGAAGTTTATATTTAAAGTGAAGAATGAGAAAAATAATTAAAATCCTACTACTGTAGTTTGTTGTCTTGAGTTGTCCTTAAGTCTGTCATGACACAGTTTCCAGAGGATGACCAATCAGAACAGAGTTGGCTCATCAGGAGGGCGTGCCTTAAAAAGACAGGAGCTTAAACGCCCTGTTTCAGACAGAGGCTGAACTGAGTGGCTGCATAAAGAGCCAGTATAAGACAAATACGGATTTTTTTGAAGCTGTGAATCATGCAGAGATTTTCTAGTAGAGCCCCAGAATATAAATATAGACCTGAAAATGTGCATGATACATCCCCCTTTAATTATGCCAACTATTCTCTGATTGGTCAGTCGATCCCGCAGTCAAGGAAAATTGTTGTCAGTGATCATAACCTCAGACCTGTTTGAATCACGGAGAAAAACCCAAAATGTGGCCGACAATTCTGAGGTCTGGAACCAGGTTAATTTAAAGTTATAAAGTTTAAGATTAAACATTCAGAGTATCTATATTCTGTAACTGCTTCCATGTAGAGTAGTTTCCAATGTGGATTTTTACTCAGATGAAATAATGCATTCTTTTACCGGATGTGATACAGAAGACAACATGACACTTCATTCATAATACTTGTATTAACCCAAATAACTCTGTGGGAAAAAATGTGTCTAAGCTGCCAAATTAATCTCCGTGATGAACAGACAAATCGTTTTTTAAGATTTTCTTGATAATTTATGACACTCTGCCAAAAAGTAATTTACTGCAGTTACTGTATCAGCCAAAATGTCAGTTTGAGTGATGGCCTCAGCAGGAAAAAAAGAGCCTCTTAATAAATTAAATTAACTGAAGTGAAGCATGGAAGCAATTTTATAGACCTTTTTCATTTTCTTGTTACTTTTGAATTTGGCTTATTTTTTACATGTATGTGCTTCAGTTAAAGATAGTTAAAATCAGTTAAGGTCAAATCTGTTGTCTATTTTGTTTACATCTGATCCATCTCAAACAGCTGGACACTTCTAATTCAGTATGTCGTGGTAATCCATGAACACGAGGACCTTGACCCCCTGCTGGTCTGAGATCCCTGCTGTAATTCATCCAGAGGTCACGTCAGTCTGTGGCTGATAACCTGACGGATCAGTGTCACCTGTCGAGAGGTTTGATCCTCATCCGTCGCCCACATTTATACCCTGGAGCTGGAAAAAATAGCATCACCAGGCTGTAAATAAACCTTAACACACAAACACAATGGCTTTCAGGAGTGAGAGGAGCTATGTCTGTAATCAAAATAGAAACAACTCTCAGAATAGATACAGTTATATAAGCACTTTTATAAAGACAAAAAGCAAAGAAAGTTTTAGCAGTCAGCAGCAATGAGAGTGCTTTTAGTCGGATGTCCAGATAGATTTCCTCAAAAAAGTATAATTACCACATTAAAATCCTTAAAATGGCATCCTCTCGTTCCAGAATCTATAAATAACAAATATATTTAATCTCAAAAGTTGAACTACTGGACACTAGACGTCTCCTACTTCATCGTAAATCCATTTTCAGTGTTTTTTGCTCTGGAGGCTTCAAGTTTTTACATCTCACTTTTGTAAGTTGCATATTGCACCAGAATTAGAGTCCAAACTAGTTGTGATGTTATGAATACTGCTCGTAGGCCCGCTCCTTAAAATCAGATTTTAAATGAGCACGGAGAAACTTTCCACTTTCAGCAGATGAATGTGAAAACAAACACTGCACATACATCATTCTGCACAGTGAACCTCAAATATCTAACTGAAGGAAAAAGAGGAAAAACACATATTTGAGTGGAGGGAGACTTCACGTCTCCCCTCTTAACAAACTGTCTTTCTCTTTCTGACTGATATCTCCTTTTTATCACACAAAAAGAAAATGTAATACTGACAATTTACTCTCTAAATGCCAGCTCATCTGTGGCATATTTATTTAATTTAGTCATAAATGGGCAATAACAGGAAATATCAAGGATGCCATGTAATAGAAGTCTGGGCTCAGACTCAAACTCAGGAAGTTAAATGCAGCAGGTCAATTGTTGCCCTTTGTGACCTCCAGCTCCTTATCTCACCCTGTTTCCTGCAGTTTCCTCTTCACATAGCCGAGATGTTTAGAATTACTCAGCCGAGTCAGATCCACCTACAACATACTCGGCTTATCAAACTCCTAAATATAGAGACGCTACACATTTCCCTCTTTCTGAAAAAATGCATTTCCAGTATGACTCATATTTGGCAAATGCCCTCATTCAGAGTAACATGATACTGTTCTGTTGAGTGTTTGTGGTCAAGACAACTCCTTCAAACCAATTGAAGGTCAGTGATCATCTGATATTTTTAGTTATTACAAGTGTCTTTGGGATTTTTATGAGATTTTTATTCTTCTGTAGCAAAACCGGGAAGTTCAGGTTTCACTTTGGTTCTTTATTCTCACTGGCAAAAACTCGGTTAAACTGCTGACAATTTAGTTTATTGTTTGTCGAAGTTAGTTTAATTTATACCGCCTGCCTTTCAATTGAACTCAATTCAGCTTTATTTATATAGTGCCAAATCAACATAGAAGTTATCTCAAGACACTTTTCACATAGAGCAGGTTTAGACTGTACTCTTTAATTTATTTAAAGAGACCTTAACATTCAACCCCATGAGCAGCACTTGGCAGCAGCGGCAAGAAAAAACTCACCCTTTAACGGGAAGAAACGTCAAGCAGAACCGGTCTCTATGTGGGCGGTGATCTGCTTGACCAGTTGAGAGAGAGAGAGAGAGAGCGAGAGAGAGAGAGAGAGAGAGAGAGAGAGAGAGAGAGAGAGAGAGAGAGAGAGAGAGAGAGAGAGAGAGAGAGAGAGAGAGAGAGAGAGAGAGAGAGAGAGAGAGAGAGAGAGAGAGAGAGAGAAAGAAGGAAGGAAGGAAGGAAGAAGAAAATGGCATGAAAATACTAAAATTGACCAAAGTTTGTCATCAACAGCAGAGCTTTTGTCGAATATTCCTTCAAATCTGGTTTAGGTGACTTCAGGAAGGGGTTTCACTCTTAACATCACAAAGCGTATCAGACCTGGTGAGTGCTAACTGGTGTCAGCTCAGTATATAATAATAAACAGGCAATCTCTGTCAGTCTGTACTCCTGAGGGATGAAATGAAGTCTTGTTCTTCTTCAGCTGCTTCTATTCTGGCGGTCATCACTGTGACCTTTTAAGCACGGGCTGATCCACAAAAGTCACTTCACAAACACTCTGCGTCGCTCTGTTCACACCTTTAAATACACTCATCTGTCCGCTCTCACTGCTAATGACAGCTCATCTATCTCTCCTCTGAGGTCACGCTCTCTGAGAATTAATCCTGTTACAAACATGAGGAACATGTGCATCAATTAGTGATTATTTTCATTATTGGTTCATCTGCCGATTTGTTTTCTCAATTGACTTTATAATTTCTTTAAGACCACATTTTCAAAGGTCTTGTTTTATCTGATCAACAGTCCCAAATCCAAAGATATCCAGGTTACAATCATGCATGGCGCAGAAAATTTAAGTTTAAATTTGCTCAAAATTTACCAAACTGATTACTTGATTAACAAAATAGTTGCTGATTATTTTTTTCTTGATCAACTAATTGATCAATCAACTAATCGTTCCAGCTCTAGCAACAATACAACAAGCTGGCAACACAAGCAAAAGTCTCAGTGTGATTTTATCTGGAAAAAAAAGAAGAAAAAAGAGCAAAACGTATGTGGACAAATCAAAAGTGTTCACGTGCTTTTGGTCTGTGTTTGCTGGTTTCAGTCTCTTACTTCCAATGAAAGGGACATTCAATGTTATTTCAGACAACACTGTGCTTCCAGCTCAACCCTTAAGTGCACACCCTTTCCTGTTTCAACATGACAATGCCAACGTGTGCAAAACCAGCTCCATAAAGAAATTGGTTTCCCAGTTTGGTGTGGAAGAACACGCCTGGAGTCCTGACCTCAACCCAATCCATCACATTTGTGATGAACTGGAACGCTAAAACCCATGTATCACATTTGTGATTAACTGGAACGTCAAATGTGAGCCAAGCCTTGTCAGCCAAGATCACTGTTGGACCTCACTGATGCTCTTGTGGCTAAATGGGAGCAAATCCCTGCGGCCAGGTGCCAAAAGCTGAAGGAGAACCTGAAACCAGAAGAGCGGAGGCTGTTATAGCAACAGATACACCCCCCCCCCCCCCACCCCCCCCACTACCGATCTCTATATATACGGTATATTACGTGTATGAATGTCTCCCTCAGGAGTGATGGGCTTGTTAATACCTGGTGACAGATGGACAGGTGGGCGAGTCAGTCAGACAAAGAGCAGCAGGTTGTTTTAGCAGGACGGTCGTTGTTTTCTGCACACGCACATAAACACACATATGAACGCTTCGCTTCATAATGCATTCCCCACTGCTTACCCTGACCTTAACCATCACAACCATAACCATCAAGCCTAACCCCAACCATAAAACTGAATCTGAACCCAGTTCTTACCTTAACCCTCAAACATCCTTTTGAAGATCTATCCCAAAAATGTCTTCACTTTACAAAAATGACCTGATCTAAAACCGCCATGATTTGGAGGCTTTTTTTGAATCCGCCAATTATATTAACAATGTCAAGACTCAAATATTTACACAAATCACTGTAACAGAGGTCATACGTCGACCAGAAGCCAACAGATCGGTAAATACACAATTAAACTTTCACTAGTTTTACAAATTAAAGAACTTCACAGAGAAAGTTAATTCCAGATCTTGGAAAAAAGGTTTTATTTTTCTCCGAAGCTTTCATCTCACCTCGCGGTCTTTCAACAGTGGATAGAGTTTGTTCAGTTGTCATCGTGTAACCTCAATATCAAACGTACGCGGTGACAGTTGAAAAAACTGTGAGAGGAGAGTAAGATGTGGTTGAAAGCTCCAGGAGAGAAGAAAAAAGAAAGCTGTTAATTGGACTTTGAGTTAAGATTTATTTTAGGAACTTTTGTTAAACTGATGACTAACAGGCAAGACATTAAACATCTTGGTATGGAAGACAGCCACGGTCTTTTGTGTGAACATAATAAAGAAATAAATAAAAGGAAAGAAGAGGCGCAACGATGACAGGATGAGAAACAAAAGAAAACTGATAAAAAGAGCAGAAGAGGTGAAACAACGAAATGTTTTAAGAGGTGAAGCTGAAGAAGGAGGAGATGAAAAAAGAGGTGTTGGGACGACAGATAAGACTCTGGAGGGTTTGTCAGTACAGTGATAATGATGATGTCATCGGGTGGACCAATGAGATCATCCACCCTGTGTGTGTGTTTGTGTGTGTGTGTGTGTGTGTGTGTGTGTGTGTGTGTGTGTGTGTGTGTGTGTGTGTGTGTGTGTGTGTGTGTGTGTGTGTGTGAACTCCCTTTTCTTAATCCCAAACTCACTGAGAAACGTTCAAAACAACAATTCTCAGCTAACACCTCCTCGCATGCCATTGCTGTCTCTTCAGGCTGTCAGGAAGTTATTATTTCTTTACTGTTATCTCGTACGATGTTGTCATTTGAACATTTAATCACTGTTTTTCAAGTTTTTACTTAAAAAAAAAAAAATCAAACTAACTGCTGTCGTGCTTTTTCAGTTTAGTTTTGGCTCAGTTCTTTGAGGTTTACTCCAAGTCCACATAGTAGATTTATCTGGAGCTTTTCAACCAAATACACATGATTGAAATCTCTGGAAAAGCAGTCAGACTACAACAGACGGGGGAAAAATTAAAGGAAAAACCAACATAAAATGTCTTAGTAAGGTGTTGGGACACCACATGCTGCCAGAACTTCAATCCACCTTGGCATTGGGATGAAGACCATTCCTCCAAAAGATATTCCCTCATTTGGTGTTTTGATGGTGATGATGATGATGATGGTGGTGGTGGAAAATGCTGTCTTACACATCAGTTCAAAATCTTCCATAAATGTTCAGCTGGGTTGAGATCTGGTGACTGTGAGGGGCATACCATATGATTCACATCATTTTCATACTCATCAAACCATTGAGTGACCACTTGTGCCCTATAGTTGGAGGCATCGTCATCTTGGAAGAGACTACTCCCATCAGGATAGAAATGCTTCATCATAGGATAAAGGTGATCACTCAGAATAACTTTGTATTGATCTGCAGTGATCCTGCTCTCTAAGGGGACCAGTGGAACCAAACCATGCCAGCAAAATGCTCCACACAGCATACCAGAGCCACGAGATCCCCTCACCGTAGGGATCAAGTATTCAGACGTGTACAGTTTTTTCCTTTAATTTGTCGCCCGTCTGTATTTCCAAGGTAAAAAATGCACTTTCACTGTCACAGACCCTTTGATTCATGTTTTAATCAGGGGTTCTCTTACTTCAATGTTGAAACTGGCTTCTCGTCAGGTGCAGACGAGTCTCACAGACTCAGCAGCTGTGTGTCACCAACCAACTTTTTTAACATAGGATATAATCAAAAGCTACAAAAAATGAATTGAAATTTCAATAAATAAAAACAGAAATCCCAACACAGTATTACTAAGATGACAATCCTCTGTAAGAAACATGAATAAAATCTTAAAATAAGGTAACAAATTAATCTTATATGATACATTTTGGAGGCTGATGCTGACTTAATGTAATGTTTATGGATGCCCCATTTTGTTGTTTTGTAATGACAAAAATATAACAAATCATTTAACTTGAAAAACTAAGTCAAAGTAAGTGATAAAACATGTTAATCCATGTCATAATTGCACTCAAACCTGGTGTTATTTTATATTTTTGTTATTGTCTTGACTTCTCCTCCCTGTCTGTGGCACTCAGCCTGAAGCCCTTCAGTTCCTACTGAAGATGTAAATCCTTAAAAATGGATCACTGATATTTAGTTTCATACTTTTTTAAAGCTTCAGTCATTTCCAGCTGGGCTCTGACGTTTTTACCAATCATTACTCAAACAGGAGGAAATAGTACATTTGTTACAGACTGTTGTCAGTGTGTGTTCATGAAGTGAAGCAACGTGTCAGTGCAGCTTCGTGGTTTGTTTTTAATAGTTTTTGGACGACAGTGGAGCTCTACGGGACAGAGGAGTGAGATATATCAGGCTTTGGATACACAGATGATACTTAGTTGGATCAATTGAATTTCTATTTTGTATTTTTTTAACCAATCATTCATAACTTTGCATCTGTTCTTTTCCTTGCTGGTGGAAACTGGCTTCTACACTTATTATATTTCTTTGACAGGCTCTTGTGACCTTTGACCTTTGATGCAATAGAAATGTATGAACCTCACATGATCAGAATCATATGAATTATTTGAGTGCATTCATCAGTTTGGCTGTATTTTGTGTCTCCGGTCAGATGACTGTGAAGCAGAGTGCAGGAGGTGCAGGAGGAGAAGGAGGCGGAGGAGGAGGTCCAGCAGTGTGTCTGGTTTCTAAGGAGAGCTGCTCTGGATTTCAGCCACATTCTTGGAGGTAAAACACTTCCCTGATTATTTAATCATTGTTATTTCTCTGCAGCTGCAAAACTAAAAGAAAAATAATGAAAGGACCCAAATTTCATCAGTTCATTAAATGTAGATTAAATAATCACCACCTGCAATAAATACATAAATAAAACTGATGTATTGGCCATCGCTGGATTACCCGGTAACACTGGTGCTGTACAGTATTAAAACTTTGTGGAGATCCTGAAGAGAAACTTTGAAATGGTTTTTTTTAATAGTAGCCTACAGAAAATATTTCAGGACGTAGCGGCTTATCCCACATCACAACTCCATACATAGTTGAACCACTTAATGTCGGCATGCTAACTTAAACTGGTAGCTGGAGCAGCGTGGCACCACTGTGTGTAATAAAATGTGTGTAGATAGATAAGGAGCTTTAACTTCAACTGAACTTTTTCCAGTCGAGTTTGCTGCTTTTCTTTATTTTATCTTTCTCTGTTTTATATCTATATTATAATCTGAATATCTTTGGGCTATAGACAAAACAAGACAATTTTAATAAACAATTTATCTATTTTATTTAGAATTTAGTGGCATCTAGTGGAACAGAAATGGAATATAATATTCATAAGTACATTTTCATTTGTGTATAATCATCTGAAAATAAGAATTATTGTGTTTTCGTTACCTTTATAAGACAAGAGAGGGCCTTATGTGTTTTTCGTGAGTGTTGTGGCCACATTAGGTTTGAAGGGGAGCGGTATTCAATTGGTTGCAACCTCACTGTTAGATGCCACTAAATCTTACATACTGGTCCTTTCAAACTCTGTTAAATTTGCTTCAAAGGTACAAAGGTTTTGGTGTGGAGGACATATTCTCTACTGGTGCCACTAAATGTTACTGCAGAACTCTGATGTTTGATGTTTGTCTGTTGTCTCCTCTTCCGTACTTTTAACAGGAAAGCCTGCATGGCGTGTGGCTGCAGCACGGTCGATCACGCTCCAGGAAATGATGTGGAAGACGACCAGCGAATGGGACGCCTGCTCGCAGACTCACCCTGCTCCCATTTGACGGCGAAGGTTAAAGGTGGCGGCGGCCTTCGCATGTACAAGAGGAACCGTATTGTTGTGACCAATCCGGTGGTTTCACGCAAAGACCCAACCTTCAACACCACGACATACGACTGGGCACCGGCCGGCCTCAACCAGAAACTGGTGAGGATGAGAGTGAATTAGGAGGTTCCTGCAGTTTGTTGGTGTGTGTCAGTTTGTAAAGTCAAAAAACACATTAAAAAAAAATTAAAACATTTAATTTGGGAGTGAAACAGGCTGTTTAAATGACTATCTTAACTTCTATTACTGCTATTCTTCTGCATTTAAACACCATAAAAGAAGAGTAAAAAACAGTACATGCATCAAATATTATGAATGAAAATATAGATTATGTAGTGAACATAATAAATAGAATCCCCATCCTAAAAAATGACTACTTCAATTTCTTTATTAGTGAGTTCAGTTATTTCATTTGACTTCTGCAGCCCTCTCTGCCCGTCGAACAGTCTACTCCGTCTGGTTTCCATTAAAAAGAGACTAAAGTCTGTTTCAGGTTTCACAGCCTATAATTATGATGATGACAGTGATTATTGAGCACGGCAGCACAGTGGGGGAGTAACGGGGGACATTACTGTGGTTTAACTTGTAGAGACAAATCCAGATCCAACCATGACTGCTCTCCAACTCGGTTTCTCTCTCCACACACACACACACACACACACACACACACACACACAGTCATGTTTCCATCACTTCAGTGGACATAACATTGACTTATATTCATTTCCTGGAGACTTACCTTAGCTTTAACACTCACCCTAACATTAAATTAAGTTTTCAGCATAAAATTTAATGATTTATGTTATGGGAACTTGCTTTTTGTCCCCAAAAGGAAGGCGAGTCACCACAAAGTGACATTTTACCAAAAACTTCCTGAAGTTCCTGCAGTGGAAACGAGCTATTAGTAATACAAGTTTACACTGACAGCAGACTTTTTGAATAACTTCAACATGTGTGTACTTGTATTCTGCTGTGAAATGGTGCAAATTCAGAGTCTATTAGTCCAACTCTAGACTGTTAGTCACTATCTTGCGAGTACAATCATCTGACACACTACAAGTACGTCACTAACAACACCTGAATGATCAACTGAAACTCACAGAAAGTCTGAGTCAGGAATTGGCTTCTGAACATTTCTCCCGTGTTGAATTATGTCATCCGGTCATGTTAGTGAAAAGTTGAAGTCATTGTTTTTGGGAACAGTCGTCTGCATTGTAATTCGAGACCAGTGTTTACTGATTCATCTACTTAAGAATGAGTGTGTTCAACAAGCTCAAATTTCAGTGGTGGGAAAAACCAGCAAAGAGCCAAAAATGAAGAAATTGATCTGCATACATAATGGACATATAAAGATTAACGATGGACTGAGACCAACGCAGAGACACAGAGTCATTAATCAGTTATTTTCCATCATTCTTTAATTTTTCTTCAATCAGTCTCTAATTTGTTTCAGCGACTCTGGAGACGTGATAAATGTGATAATTGTTTATATAAATGGCAAACAGGATCCAAGAAGCCCCTATTCACTCATATCACTAAAACTGAGCGGTAATAAATACTCATGCACTGAAGTTGCTTTTATTAAAACTTAAAACTGGTGAATATTTGATCTTTTCATGAACATTTTTGACATTAGATACATATGATAAGATTCTTCAAATACCCTATAATTCTCATCCTGCGTCTCTGAATTATGAAATTTGCCATTTATGTTGATAAATGCTTATATTTAATGACCATTGACATTGTATTTAATCTTCAACGCTGCATGTTCAAATCTCTGTCTGTCTACATTGTAGGTTGTGAACTTATTAACTATATCATAAATATGGATCAAGGATGCCAGTCTCACTCTAAGCTTCTTGTTTTCACTGAAAGCATTTTGTACTCAGGAGCCACCTGAAAAGCTATTGTCCAGTACATTTCTGATGAATTTAGGGTCAGTCTGAAACTAACCAAAATGTCCCTTGGCCCACCCTTCAGGCCATGCAGTACATGGAGCTCATCCCACATAATCAATATCCGGTTTCGGGGACGGATGGAGCGTTGGAGCGACGCAGGCAGCTCCTCAGCCAGCTCCCCATCTACGATCAGGACCCCATGAAATGTCAGAGTCTGGCCAGTGAGGAGGAGGTACATGATTATCACATGATGAATACAGGCAGCATACTAACATTAGTTCTCCAGTCAAATCATTATAGCTCATCTAAAAAATGTATTCTTATTTAAAAGTTGACTCTGATCTTTTACATCCATGTCCTCTCGCAGATTTCCTCCATGCTGCTGTTTGTGAAGCAGTACAAGCAGGAGGTGCTGGGAGTCGGGGAGGTGGCTTTACCTGGTGAGGAAGGAGCTCTGAAGGAAGCTGCCATTCAGAGGACAGCGAAGGAAGCCAAAGACCGCAGCAACAGTGACAAGAAGGATGCTCTGGAGCACCACGACCACAGCTCAGCCAATAACAACGCTGCCTCCACCGCCGGTTCCACTAATGGAACAGATGACAGCACAAAGACTGAATATGTAAGTAAATAACACGTCTGATATATTTGAAGTTTAAATCCTTGTGATCTTGGATGCAACTTTTAAAATAAAACAGACAGGTAGTAAACTTTTTTATTCTACAGGCTGCAGACCTCCAAAAAGACCTTTAGCACTTAATGGTGTCAACACTGCCCAGTTTACTCCCTTAAGTTGTATTTACAACCACCACATTTGGTGCAGTATTATTATAGAGTCTCCTCTTACACTCTGAGAAGGTTTTGCGATCCTATCATGTTTACAATGTGGTCTGGACCTCTAAAATATCACTCTTAATAGGTCTTATCACTCTACTGATCCATGACTAATTCATATCTATTTCTGGGGTATTCTGCGGTTCACCTGTGTGGTTCTCTCCGTCACCTGATGTGGCATGAAACATCTTTATCCATGAAATGTCCTCAGGGTAAAACATTGGTGAAATGTGTTAGAGGCCTACATACTGTGTGTACTCAGAACTGGACTGCTTAAAGGATGTTTGGACCCTCACCGTTACTACTACTAATAATAATCATAATAATAGTCTAGTAATCTTTATCTGTAAAACACTTTTCACAATCCATGTTAGAAGAGGTAAAAAGAAAGCAAGATTAAACAAATCATAAAATTATTAGATTTTAAACAATTTAATGTAAGATAAAACTAAAGAAAATCTAAATGAAATAAAAACAGAAATAAAAGACACGTTCAAAGAAACTAAAAACCCAAATAAAGTCAGGAACAGCTCTCCAATAAAAGTATATATTAAACACTGTCTGCTCTACTTTTAATAGATTACTACAGTTTTACTACTTTGTCCTCTTTTAGTCAAAAACTGCAGTATGTGTCTATCACGCTGCTGCTACACTGTCACTGAAAGTCCCCTAAAATGTCTCATTATAATGTTTCTGACCCCATTTATATTCTTGTTCCAGTCATTTTCAACATGATCTCTTTTAACGTTAATATGCTGTCATCTCTTATTTCTCTAGCGATGTACTGGTTGCCAAGGTGAGGTTGCCAAGGAGAGCCCAGCTGTTTACGCTGAGCGTGCAGGTTACCCTAGCGCGCTGTGGCATCCCACCTGCTTCGTATGTTCCGAGTGTGGCCAGGGATTGGTGGACTTGGTGTACTTCTGGTCCAATCAGAAGCTGTTCTGCGGGCGACACTACTGTCAGACGGTCTGGCCTCGATGCTCGGGCTGTGACGAGGTGAGATGACGTCACGGTGAACTTCCTGTAGACATGTTTAATATGAGTCACCGTTAACGTAGCGATGTGTAGTGAGACGACCATACCATCCAATACACTACCATATTATATAGATTATAAGGAATAATACAATTCAATTTGTTCTTTCCATGATTAAAATGGATGAAATGGAGTCTAATAGCCTTTGTCTCTTCTTGGCCTCCATTGTTTGATTGGTGGAGGTGTGCTTTTTTTTAGTCTGTGCATATTAATTATGCTATTATATTACTTTTACAAGAAGCCATTTTATTCTTATTAGGTTGCCTCTGTAATTCTGTCCAGGCACAACAGATGAAAAACAGTCTCCTCTGGCTCTGGCTCATTTACAGTTCTTTTTTTCCTGTTGATTACTGATTAATTGTCCCTGTCAAATAAATAAATAAATACATTTTTAAAAATCCATTAAAATCTATGAACAAACAGCTTTGAGGGTATTATCTTACAATCACAATCAGTTCTCACAAGTTCTCACAATCACAAGAAAATATCTTGTAATCAAAACGTCTTTATCCAAACAAAAATATTATTATTTTGTTTTATTATTAAGATAAGATCAACATTAATGTCCTGAGGGAAATGTATCTTGAGCAACAGTGCTACACAGAGCTGCAGTCAATCTATTTATAACAATACACACAGTCAAAATAATACATAAACAACAAAACAATGTAGTGGTGGATGATGCAAAAGAAGTGTGCTGCACTCAGCTGCTATCTCACAATACATTAATGATGAATAAACACGTGGCTCATAAAACAATGCAGTGGTGCATTCGTGCAAAAAGTGCTGCACAAAGCTGCAATCAAACTGAAAGCAAGATAAGATAAGAGCATGATCCGTAAATATGACATACTCAATTATAATTATGATGATCTGATGTTATTTTTTTTGGTGACTGTAATGTGTTTCCATACCAAACAGAATCAGGTTCCTTCTTAGTGCCCAAATTCCTTTTTCCTGACAGCTGGACTGCAGTGTCTATACAACCCAAAGGATAATAGCAACAGCGTAATTCCATAGTGCTTACTCACGGCATTAGCACTGATATATATGCCTGAGTCCTGCAAACGTTATCGGTTAAATAACACTGTTTATTTTTCATTGTTGATGTAATTAACTCTTTTCTCTAACATCCCCCCTTGACCCTCTTCCTGTTCTCCTTCCACAGTTGATCTTCTGCCAGTCGTTTCACACGGCAAAAGACGGACGGACATATCATCATAATCATTACTGCTGCTGGAAGTGTGGACAAAACCTGGATACACCCTGTCAGCACTGACACACACACACACACACAATGCAGTATTAAATACAATATGGTGTTCAGTTTTATTATGTTTTAGCTCAAAAGTGCTCAAAAAAACAAATTACACAGCACTTAGCTATGTAATTTAAGAATTGACTCTGGTTTGTTAGCATGTTAGCTTTGACAAGAGAAATATGTAATGGATAAATTATAATAAATAAGTAGCTGTAATTCTTTAAAGTATACGTTAAGCGGACATATAAGTATTTAAAATACGGTTAAAAAAAATGTCCAGTTGATTTATCAGTGTTTAAAATACTTAAAGACATTTAGTTGACAATGAAGTACTCATAGACTTGTTCAGTTGGGCCTACTGGTGTTTCAAGTACTCGAGGAAATGTTTGGATGACACATTAGTGTTTAAAGTACTTAAAGAAACATTTGGTAGATTTATTAGCACTTAAAGTACTGACAGTGACGTGAGCCAGATGTGCTGGTTTCAGTCTGCAGCATTTCAGATACAAACAGCAGCTTTGTACGGAGGACCAAATCTGACATTTTTAGAAACAAACGAGTGAATGAAAGAATAAGATGATTAAATGAGAAATAGATACATAAATATATATATAATATTTTTCAATCTTACTGAGTAAACTCCATCTGATTAGGTCATGAATGAATTTTCAAGCTCAATAATTTGATGTAATTTATTTCACTTTCTCCTCTGGATTTAATGGGTCACTTGACTTAAATACCCCAATCCTGTTAAGCTACCTTCATGCTTTTTAAAGTAGTATATATATAAGTTTGGCACTTAAATTCACATGATAACATGATGACAGTCAAACTGCTGTGTGGTCGCGATACAGTATTGGGACTTAAAAACAGGCTCAAGGACCAGGAAAGGTTGATTCAACCCTCAAGATTTGCTGCATACTGTCACAGATTGTACATTAAACGGACACACTGCAAGATGTTTTCAATCAAAATCAACTTGTTTCAAGGATTTTACTTTAATGCATCGACAAAAATATTCTTTTTAAATTTAAGACTCATTTCAAGAAAATCCTTGAGACCCGTTGAAGATGTTTTTTATAATTAAATTATAGATCAAAAACACTTTTTTGGTGCAAATAGAGACTGATATGAAATAAATGCTGCCGTGGAAAATAATTTGTTCTTATTTCTGAAAGTAGTTGTCATCTTTGTTTTCACTGTGTGCATAGAGATTGTGACGCGAGAGGACATTTTTATTTTATGTCAATGTTAAAACCTTTTGAAATTATTAAGTAACTTTAACATCAAAATACTAAAGTAAAACTGAACTGAACATCTATGAGAATTAATTCCTAAAACTTTGTGTTTCACTTGTTAACCTTTATTTAAGGTAGAAATAATCTCATCGGTTGATTTAAACCTGAGACAACTGGACAGACAGAAGGCTGGAAAAAACTTCACGATTGGTAGGCTAATTAAAAAAGGGCTCTGCTGGATTTTTATATTATTCTTTTTTCTAGATTTCAACCTTTTAATAACCTGCATTTAAGTTGAGTTGTGTGTTTGGGTTTTACCAACCATTAATGTCTTTTCCTTCATTTTCTTCTCTTTTCATGTATTGACGTGTTATTTCAGTCAAACTGAGATGAATTTAGCATTTAACCTCTTCTATGATATCTGCTGCTGCTAAACGCTTCATTGTGCTATTATATTTCAGATAAAGTTTTGTATTTTGACAGAAGATTAAAAATGTTTGATGTGTCAACCAAAGAGGAGAGTACTGTAAGGTAACAAGGTCAAAGTTTATTTTGGCTGCAATTTATTCTTTCTGAAAGTTAGCCAGTAATAAGAAGTCTACACCTTATAAAGGCAAACCAGCTGTACTATGTTTTGTTCCATGAAATAAAAATCAACAACACATCCTCATAGTTTAATGACAGTACAGTTCTACAACTCAATTTACGATCCGTAGTAAGAACAACTACAGGACTTCCAAGAACAAGCCATAGATAGGACTGTAATATGCAGCTTTCTAAAACCGTTATTATTATTATGTTTTATGGTGTGACTACACTGTATGTAAGGTCTCGTCTCAACGAGCAGTAAAACATCTGAAATTCAAAACTCAACACAAAAAAGAAACCCATGTACACGGTCGCCCATAAAGTTGGAATAATTTAGTTTTCAGACACATTCCTCTTTTTATTTTCTGTTTATACACATCAGTAATCACCTTTGACCAGGTGCAATGAGATTGATCAATACATACACTGTATCTATCAAGAATACATCACATTGTCACAATCATTTCATGAGAAGAAGTAAAAAATATTTGATTCCAACTTTATGGGCGACCGTGTATGTAACAGGGTCTAAATCATTATCTGTTATGTCTCCATGTCAGTGATGGATGGTTTAATCTCCCTCCATAAACATTTTAATTAATCGTTTTAGCTAAAAAAAAACATGAAGGCTGACAAAATTAAATGACCAAATATGGGTATGCACATCCAGAAAGTTTGGCAGATAAGGCTGCATTGTATAAATCAAGGTATTTCTAAGCCTAAAAACATACAGTAGTGTAAATTCTGAAATGATTCGACACAAGGAACATTAATATATGTGCTATTTTCCAATACAGTACAATATCTAAAAATGGCCTTCTGATTTAACAAGGAAACATCTTAGGGATTTCATAATGATATTAGGTGTTGATATAATGTTTTGGATTCATATGTAAATGTGGTGAACAAGTCAGAATTGCAAAAA